>NC_056727.1:298159949-298429949 GCF_019279795.1 Protopterus annectens | reverse complement strand
TTCTTCCAGAGCACTAAAAATAGCCCCTTATCCATTGCAATGCTGATGGTTGTGATAGAAAGTGAAGGGAATTCTGGCCAGCTTGTTATGCCTCAATACACTGCAACCCCCCATCCACCCAAGCATAAGGCATAGTAATACTGGTTTTACATGCTCCCTATTTTACGTACTTACTTACTTTATTTATTGATTGATTGATTGATTGATTGATTGACATTTGATTACCAAGAAAGTCCAACTGGGTAGAAGCCCATTTTCAAAGGAGGCCTGGGGAGAAAACATCTCCAAACTATTACAAAATGTTTTATGAACAATAAATTTGTAATATTCAAAAATAAAACAAAAATCATCTGCAGTTTAATTATTTATAACAAATTAGTAATACTATAAAAAAATTGGTTACAAATCCATAGGTTAGTACTAGGCTAAAGTGAGGCATTTTAAGCCTAGCCAATTATCCATTGTGAGACACAAACCCTGCACCTTGTGTTTGTAAGGCAAACACCTTAACCATTAGGCCACCCTCCCAACCCAATCCATGCAAGGTATATGACAATCATTTAATATTTAGAAAAGCTTTAGACAGTTTGTAGAGAAATTAAAGGTAAGTTAGTCTGATACAAAGAGGAATTGCAATAAGAAGTGAGGGAAAAACAGGCTTATGATATATTTAGAATGAAAGTTAGGGAAGCGAATTAGATAGCAGTAAGGAAGTGAAGAAGGGGGAGTAAGGAATTATGAGGAATGAAAAGATACCTGTTCACATTTAGTCATATAGTTTATTCTGGATTTAAGCAAGAACAGAGCCAGATTTTAGCTAGAACATCTTTCAGAGTGATATTGAAAGATGGAAGGGAGGGTATAGACTTGATGGTTGCAGATAAGAAGTTCCAGGCCTTAGCAGCTTGGTATGAGTACAGACAATGCCTAGCAGACTTGCTGGGCTTGTAAATAGTCAGGAGTGTTTGGTCACTGGATCACAATGACCGACTAGAAACTTAGTTGTGTAGAATGTTGTTTAGTGCAGGATAGGCAGATAGATGCTGGATAATTTTATAGATGGTAAGAAGCTGTGTATATGTTAGTTAATATGCCAGCTCTGTCTAATTTAGGCTTTTTAATGCTATACAGTGATGGGTTCAGAAAGGGTATTTGCTGCAAATGTAGCAGCTTTGTTATAGCATTGCTCAACAAGTAGCTTCTTCAAAACCATGAAAATGTGAGTTCTGCTTGGTACCTGATAATATAGGTTCATAGGTAGGTACTAGGCTGTCTGCCCTAGGGCATTTATAAGCCTAGCCTGAGTGTGTCAGCTTTCACCGCTCCATTGATTAATTAAGTGATCCTCTGTCATGCAGAGCCAATGAAGTGATCCCAGGGGTGTATTTTCTGTTACCCATCCACTCATCAAGGTTTCTCTTGAAGAGTGTTAGTGAGGGGCTCTGCCTGATGTAATTTGGAATTTTGTTCCAAAGCATGGGGAGTCTCTGTGACAGGAATCTTTCCCTCCAGCATGTTCTATTTATTGTTGTGGCGAGGTTTAGCTCACTAGAGTATGTGGCTTGCAGTGACTTGGATTTCTTTAGGTGGAGCATGTCCATCATTTCTGAGTTGGACATGGCTTTGTAAGTCAGGCAGAGATCACCTCTGAGAAAGCGATATGCCACTGAGTACAGCCAGAGTTTTTTCATTCGGGCTGCGTAGGACATATGTTTGAAGCCAGTAATCCTCTTGGTGAGGTACTTTTGTGGTCTTTCCAGCTGTTGGAAGTGTCTTGTGAGGTACATCCCAAATGGGGCATTGTACTCTATGATGGATCTAATGAGTGACGAGTAGAGGGGCACTATAACCTCTTTATTTCTAGATGCGAACCCTTTATTAATTAGATGGGCCACATAGAAGGATTTCCTAACTACTTTGGTAATATGATTGTCAAAGGAGAGATTACCATCTACCTGGGTCCTCAGATCTCTTATTACCTATTCTGTATTAAGGGGGCTGCCACCTATGTGGTAATTTGTGGGTGTTTTGTTTTTCCCAAATGTAATGACTATGCATTTTTTTAGCATTTAGCTTGAGGCCATGACTTTGACACCAGGTGTCCTTCTCAGTAAGGCCCGTTTGGAGGATGTCCATATCAGCCAGAGAGTCAATTATGGCACCTAGTTTGCAGTCATCAGCAAATTTGGTTAGCCATAGTCCTCCTGTGATTGCCTGTACTTCTGAGAAGTATATGCCAAACAGTAGGGGTCCCAGGACCGAGCCTTGTGTGTCACCACTTGTGACTGGTTTAGAGTCGGACCTGGAACCAGCTATTCTTACTGTGTGAGTTCTGTCTGTAAGCCAGTTGGCAGCCCATCTCGTGATGTAGGGGTTTATGTTCAGGCTGGTGAGTTTATTTGTAATACCTGAGTGAGGAATGGTGTTGAACGCCTTGGTGAGATCAAGGTAGGTTGTGTGAACAACCTTTCCCTCGTCTATGGCCTTGGTGACTGTCTCAAAGAAGTCAACCAGGTTTAGTAGGCATGATCTGCCCTTAACAAAGCCAAACTGGGTCGGATCAAGTGTTTGGATGTTCCCAATGTCTTTTTTAATGAGTTCCATGATGATGCGCTCCATAGCCTTGCAGACCAGGCTAGTCAGGCTTATGGGGCTATAGTTACCAGGGTCAGTTGTGACCCCTCCTTTTTGAAGAGGAATAACCGTTGCTGTGCGCTATTCTGTGGGCACGTAGCCTGTGGAGACGCTGAGGTTGAACAGCGTGTTTAGGTGGGGGGTTAGTTCATTCTGTAGTTCATGCAAGACACAGCCTGGGACACCATCTGGTCCCATTGACACTGTGTTTTTGGCTTTTGAAAGGGCTGTTTTCACCTGTGCGCCTGTGATTTTTGGGACACTACACTTTTCTGGTATTGTTGTGGGCCCTTTTGGAGGTGAGAGGGGGTGAAGTTTGCACTGAATCTATCTGTCAGGATGTTAGCAATATCAGTAGGTTCAGTATATTTTGTGCTATTTTGGACTAGTTCAGTGCATATCTGCGAGTTGCCACTTAGATTCTTAACATAGCTAAAGAAGGCTTTGTGGTTAACTTTTGAATCCTTGGCTATTTTTCCTTCAAAGTTAGCCTTGGATGGTTTCATGAGGGACAAGTTTCTTACTGATACTGATCAGGGATGTCTTTCCTTCTTGGGATTTGCTTTTTTTCTGAATTAGTTTCCTCCTTCTATTGTATAGCCTGTTTATTGCAGGAGTCCACCAAACTGGTTTCCTGCTCTTAGAGGAGTGAGTCTTGGTTTTGTTAGGGATGGCACAATCCATGCATCCTTGTAGGTGCTCATACAGTGCATTTGTAAAGGTTTCTGTATTTTGGGCAGCGTTATCCTTTAGCATGGGGGCTGTGAAACTTACCGCCTCTGTCTTAGGTAAGGTGAAGTTTGCTTTAGAAATGTTTTATACTGTGGTTTCCTTAGTTGGGGGTGGTGGTGGGGTGTGGACATCCAGAGTGATTAGTTTATGGTCTGATCTTACCAGTGATAGGTTGACCTCCGGAGTGAAACACCTGTCGCCCATGTTGGTGATGACCAGGTCCAATATGTTTTGGCCGGCCTTAGGCATAGGCCAACTAGGCGGCCGCCTAGGGTGCCGGTCTAGCAGGGGCACTTTTCCAGTATTTATTTGGTGTAGGTAGACCAGGATAGGGGCACCAGGTAATGTGTTGAGGGGCGCCGTGGAGCCCTTTTGCCTAAGGCACCAGTTGACCTAGGGCCGCTAGGGGAGTTTACTAGTTGATCCAGGGCGTTTGAGTTGATGAATTCCAGGAAGCGCTGGGCCTGGGAATTTGTACTCGAGTAGTTTTCCCAGTGAATGTTTGGGTAATTGAAATCGCCCAATGTTCATCTGTCTCTGCTGACATTTGTTAAAACATTTCTCTGAATTTGATATTATCTATTAGATATGTTACACATTTCTTCTCAGATTACTGTGCACTTAAAATGACAATGTACAGAACTCTTACTGCCAGATGTGCATAGTTCATGTTGTTTTGTGTATAATACCACTCTGTTTTAGTAAATTGATAAGGAAAATCCTACGTATCCTATACAATATAATAGATTTACATGTTTCTCTGTAATGGGGTTTGAAAGTCTGAGAGGTTATTGTAAGCAATATTTTTGTATTAATTAGAAAATAAGTTACACTGTTTTACCACTTCAGCAGTTCCACCATATTGGTCAGTTCTTATGAATTAATTGTCATTTCTTTGTTCTAAAAAAAAGAGAAACAACATGGTTGAATTAGCATGAAATGCACTTGGTTCTTCCCCAAAGTTTATTCTTATCCTGTACATCATCATGTAAGTCAAGGACATTTGTATCATTTTCATTTGCTGCAAGATTAAACTGTAAGATTTTTGTGGTAATGTCACAGGTTTGTGCTGTTAAAAATGTCTGACTTGCAGTACAGTGTACAATAGTTACTGTATGTTCTCTTTAAACTCAGTACCAAGGCTAATGCTCATTTAAGTCACTTATTAAATACAAAATACAGTTTAAAAGAGAGTCAGTTAAATGTAATACATTTACGTATATTTAGTTCAGTTGTCATTACCTCGTAGTATAATTCTGGCACAAAATCATACCGTCCTTTGAGTTATGAGATGGCTGATTTGATTACTGATTCTCTTTGGAGAGGATTTCCATTTGCAATGTTCAGTCCTGTTGTTTGATTCTTTGGGAATGTGGTTAATGAAGTGACTTGCTTTGGTGTATTTATTGATGGAAATGCTTAGTGCATTGGTATGGATGTGGTTTATCACTCTGTTGAATTTTTGAGAGGATGCCTGGGCTTGCAGCTATGCTTATGTTATTTTGATTTAAAAGCAGGATATGGATTAAAAGTCAGCTGAGTGTCATGTTATTTGTGAATAAGATTGTTTAGTCCTGGAATCATTTTCCTGTACTTATATAGAAATCTCCCCATGTAGAAGCTTTTAAAATGTATTTGTCCAGCTGCATGGGTGGCATACACCTGTGTACTGTATGCTTGGTCAAGAAGGGCTTGACCTTTCCATAGTGTGGACTATCATGGTCATGCTCAGAAATCTCCAGTTCTACTCTATCGCTTATCGCCTTCTCAGTGGTGACCTCTGCATAACATACAAAGCCATATTGAACCCAGATCAGTTGGACATGTTACACTTAAAGACACCCCAATCCCGCCAAGCCACATGCTCCAAGGACTTAAACCTTGCAACCACAATAAACAGAACATGCTGGAGGGGTAGATTCCTGTCCCAGAGACTCCCCATGCTTAGTACAGACTACCCATTCATGTCAAGCAAATTTCCTCATTAGCCCTCTTCAAGAAAAATCTTGACAATTGCATGGGAAATAGGAAATTCACCCCGGGATCACTTCTGTGGCTCTGCTAGACAGGGGCACAAGAAAATAACTTTCTTGGGTGGCGAAAGCCAAGGAACTTTTTTGGCTAGGCTTATATAGGCCCCAGGGCCGATAGCCTAGTACCTACCTGTAAAAAGATAGTAGGTATTAGTCAATTGAATGTTGGAGAAGCTTTGAATTTTTTTTTCTCTCATCTACCTCCAGTTTGTTTTCATATTATTTTAATACATAAATTAGAAATGTGTTGTTTACAGATATCTTCAGGACTCTTATTATGATGCAGTACAAAACAGATTTAGAGAGTCTTATTGTCTCGTTTATTTTTTTATCTATATCTTGTGTGATGAAACCATAGCACCATGTAACAGAACATTTCTGTAGTGGCACTTTGTCACTGAAATTTTTTTCTCAAAGTCATTAAATGGTGTGGGTGGCAGCTTGCCTACCCTGAAACTGCATGGTGTTGATTTAAATTCTGCTTATTTTTGCAGTGTAGTGAATTTGCAATGAAAGTTAAAGTCTTTCATGCCGGCATATCTTAAATTTTTAATGCAGTTTGTGTTAAGTTTGAGGCTGAACAATTTGACTCAGTGAGTTCCTGAAATAGGATTACTTTTCACAGCTGTATATATACCACCACTGGTAAATAAGAAAAATAATATTCTTTTGCAGCAGAAATGTTTTCCTGTTGCTTGATATTTCATTGCAGGGTTTTTAGCAGTAATATACAATTAATGTCCATGCATGTCATCATTGCCACACAGCAGACTATAGTAGTTAGATCTATGTCATTCTGTCTTGGCATGTCTCAAACCTTTAACAAGCACTTAGTATTTGCAGTAATTGTTCCTTGTGCAAAACAGAGCAATAAAAGTCCATTAGAATGAATTCTGCAGCTTCTGACTAGCATCTTAACTTTTCTTACAATAACCAAATTAAATATCTTGTATAATCTCAGTCTGTGGATCTATACTGGGAGTAATAGTGCCTGTATTCATCTTTCCATTTAAATAGCACTTGTTGTGGATAAATCTCCAGTTATCTAGCACTTTCTATTAATCATTCAACCTATTAGAAAGTTATAGTTACTGACTTGCCAGCAGTTCAGTATTTCTAATTCTTTTCTGACTTAGCATTAGAGAATTTTTGACATATAAATGGATGCATATGCACATTTTCTCAGTTTTCACTTTTATTTGTTCATCTGATTCAGAAAACTTGCATAAAAAGAATACTAAGTTAAACTATTAAGTTTGTATTGTGTTTACTGTTCATAAGAAATGATTGGTTTGGATATAATATGTATATATTTTAAACAAGACTTGCTTTGTTGGTAGAATATACCAATCATATTACTTATGCCAGATCTAACACTGCACAAAATGTGTTGTAATAGAAATCTTTGAACCTGGTCACTCTAACATGTTCAGGTAGTATGCCCTTAGACACTTTAATTATCTCTGTGTAGTATTATACAGTCACTACTTCAGCATAAGCTATGGAACCTTGCTGGCTAGGCTTACGTAGGCCCTTTGGCCGATAGCCGAGTACCTACCTATGAAACTATAATGTATTTCATGCTTGTCTTTGTTGTTTAAAGGCTATTAATTAACATTTTGACTGCATATACCAAATGATAGATTGCGTATCTACATTTGTATATACAGCATTGTAAATGCACTTGTATATTCTGTTTGTAAATGGTCCAGATCAGTAATATGTAATAAATCTGATAGCACTAATGTGATTTACTTAATCAGACCATTGTGATCAGTCATCTGATTAGATAATAAAAAAAAAAAAAAACTCATCCACTCTACAGACCATTGAAAACAAAATCTGCCAATTAATTTCCAATTTCCTCCCTTCAGGAACATAACTGCATTACCCTCTCCAAGGCCAAATGGCTTCCAGTCTCCTACATAGTTGGGCTACTCCTAGGTTCTTTTGTTTTCAAACTACTTCAACCAGGTGCTTTTCCGCCTCTTGCAGCCAAACTCTATAATAAAGCCACCCACTACAACCTATGCAAACTCACTCAATTAACTTCCTCACTCCAGACACCCCAAACTTAACTGCACTGTGCTGACCATTTCTTCTCCATTCTTGCACCCAAACTCTGGCAGTCCCCTCCCCCTTCACCTTAAAGAAATCACCTCTTTCCCCACCTTCACAGCTCGGCTCAAAAGATAGCTTCATCAAAGATCTGACTGCAAGTGCTTTTCCACTGGACAAATAACCTAACTGCCTCCTCAACTCCATCACTTCTACTATAATCTTCTGTTCTCAGCTGCTGCTTCCCTCTCATATTTACTAATAAAATCAATTCACTTTTGATATTTTCCACTTCACTAATATTATTTATATTTTCTATCAGTTGTCTATGGGATTATCTACTTTCTGTGATTACTTTGTGTTTGTGAATTTGTTCGGTTTTCTTTTTTTTTTTTTTTTTTTTTTTTTTTGTGAATTTCTTCAGCCAGGCCGTGCCTGAAAATGGTCTTTAGTGATCAATGTACTACCCCGGTAAACAAACTAAAATAAATAAATCAATAAATAGTTAACTGGAGGTTTAATTAGAGCATGAGCTGCTTGAAGACACTCCTAACAAAGACCTGCCTGTAAAGTAATTTTTTTTTTTTGTACAGGTGAATTAAACAGTGAAAGTAATGTAATGATGTACTGTGTTTGTTTCTTTACTACCTACAGCAGATGAGTGTGGCTCTTTGCAAATACAAGAGCAGTTTCATCAGCATTAATCTTCTTTAATAATACAAGTCCTCTGTCCTGTGGAAACAGTTGCAAAATCCTTAAATTTATTACAGCTTTGTTGGTTAATGCTAAGAAGAACAATACAGCAGAAGATGGATTTACCTACATCCATGTAGCTACAGTCATTCCCCCACGGTATATGTCCAGCTTTTATATTAGTATATGCATTAAAAGTTTCATGTGCAAAATAACATTCACATCTTGGTGATCACAAACCATTTTGGTGGTATCCTTGCACTTTTGTTGTTACACAAAGAAGTGGTCAGCCAGCTGATAGTATTAATAATGGCAGTGCTGGAGATTGTTTACTTTGGTTTTGCCTTAGCATCCATGCTCAGGACACCTACCTTCCCCTTTTGAGATGAAACACATAACTAATAAGGAAGTTGCCTAATTCCCTTAACACTATAAAGACATTATCAAACTATCAGTGGCTTCAAGTTGGTAAGACCATTGTTGTTTAGTCCGTAGTTCTTCTCTGGTCACTCATTTCATGTCATAATATGCCGTATAAGGATTTGCATATTAAATCATTCAGTAGCTTTTCTCATTCACTGTAGTCCTGTATCTGCTTATAAGCAGATAAGTTTGATATTAAAGAACATGTGATCCAGAGTTTTAAATTGCACAGTCCCACCACTCTGAACTACACATCCTCACTCAGTTCCTACTACTGTTTTACTAGAGCTTTCACAGCAAAGCTCTGACTTTTCTTGGCTGCACAGGCTGTGATAAGACTGAGAATGTCTTTGGTTTGTTGCTTTTTTTATCACCTTTAATATATGCTTGAGGCTGTGGGAGTAATATTACAGCTTAGTTCATGAGAATTTGACTCTGCCTATTTACTCTGTAAAGGATGTGATGTCAAAATGTGTTCCCTTCTGGCAGTTTTCATTCTGCTGTAAACAAAAATAGTTTATTACTGACCTTATTTTGAGTTCCTTTTGTTAAAATATAGTTATTTGCAATTACTTATTAGCTGTACTACTCATGTTCTTTGACTGTGCTATGGTATCTTATTAACACGGGGCCGTGCTTTCACGGATTCACTCTATGTTGTCCATAAATGTCATCAATTTCTGATATGATTTATGTAACTGTTCCACATTCTGCAATATATTCTCTACTGTCCTTTTGCTTTGTACTATAATAGGGGGTAACTGGTGAGCCTGCGGAGATTAACTAGTCACCAAATCGACCTGCTGATAATTCAGGTATATAAATTTACATTTCAGCTGCCTTATTTATTTGTGCCCACAATAAGATATAATTTCTTTCATTCTTGGAATTTACAGCTGTACAGCTATAGTTTCTGACTTTTGAAGTGAAAACCACATATTAAACATTTCTTGGGCTGAATCTTGTAGACATTTGCAATCCTTTAAGAGGCATAGGAGGCTCAGACATTTTCTCACTATCTTATTATGTTAGGAAATGTTTTCTTGCCCTTATTCCATTTGCAGATTATTTACCTGTACCTTTAGATTTACAAATCATAGATTTTTTCTGATAATAAAATTATCATAAGTTCCAAGTTTGATACTGAATGGTTTTAGTGCTTGTAAAATTGTTATAAATTAATTTACAGTTCCATCTTACCAAAGTGCCTTATTAATGTATTTATGAAATCTAATTTAGTGTTCTGCAGACATATCCCAGCTCTTGTTTTGAAGTCTGTTAGTTTTAGTGATATAAAAACTGGCTTCCCCGTATTCTACTTTATAATTAAGCATCTGACAAGTATACAAGTTTTAGATACATAATTTCTGCGCTTTTCTTAGTAGATGGATTGCCAGACCTTAAATTTCTACAGTTAGATCAAAATGTAACATAGTTCTAAGAATGACAGTTATTTTTCATTTGAATATCTCAAGTAATAACTTAGATGTAAGTCTGTAATTTGTAGGCCACTGACAAAAAATGCATGGTATTTTCAACAAATATACTTCAGTTGGAAACTTTTTAGTTATGGCCAGTGTTTACTTTATATAACATTTTCATTTTGAGCTGCTTTGTAATCTAATCGGAGCAGAAGGATATAGAAGTCATGTTAGGCATGCTTTTACTGAATCTTTGTTTCAAGTATGTGGATTACAAAAAGCCTGTAGCCACGATCTCCTCAGTAATTTCCAGTTATTAATTACTGCAGGCTTTTCTGCACAGGCTGTTGAAGCACTTGGGACATATAATTTCTCAGTAGACATATTTTAAATCCTTCCATATTACAGAATTCACAGCTGCAGGACAGGAGGAAAAAGTATGGAAATAATTTATGTTCCTGTGTCACAGCTTACCCTTTAGTCCGGTTGTCTTCCATTTCTTGTAACTAAGACATGAAAGGAAAATGTGACACGTGGTTGAAGAAGAAGAATATGCTCAGTGCACTAATATAAGAAATATTAATATTTCACAGGGACTTCCATACCTTTTTAATTAGAACTCTATGATTGGAACTGAGAAACTGCATTAATAAAGCATATCTTCTGGGGTTTAAAGTTGAATTGAATATTTATGCTGTAGCCTGTATGGTGCATGGTTAGTGATTTTAAAATGGTGTTTGTGAGTGTGTATGTGTTTAACTTAAAACAATCATCTCTCTGCCAATTCTTCCTTCATAGGGTTTTTGGAACTGTTCTGATAGCAGCAGTAACTCAACAGGGCAAGGCTTTTGATAACATTTGTGGTTATCTTAATCAAAGGTTAACAGCACTTTCTCATTCTGGATATTTCAAAGCAACAGGAAGCTAACATTTGCAAGGCAGTGTACTCAAAAAGGAATGAGGTGATGTCTAGCCTCATCCTCCTGTTGTAAAAAGGGAAGTACTGTGTTATAACGATGTATGTTGGTAATGCTAGCTAACCCTTTAAACATTTCTACAGCGAATATGCAAGTGTTTCACAACAACAAGCAGTATGTGTTTTATGTCAGTCTTTGAAATAAACATTTTCTTTAGCAGTGTCAAGCTGAACCTGAAAATGGTTGACTGGGATCAGTGCTCTACCCTGATTAGAAAATGAAAATAAATAAATGAAATGGATATCAGAGGTAATGATGTGATTTTCTATAGAACAAGTGACAGCCATATTTTTTCATGAGTATGATGTACCATTAAATGTATGTCTGCATACAAGAATTAGGCAAAAAGTGCATTAATTGAATCATTGGTACTTATGTTTATTGAGTTGATTAGTAACTTGTTAGTTAGCTAGGCATCTGAACCTTTTGGATTAAAAATCATTTCCCTGCAGAAAAATTGTTTGCAAATTTTCTTTGTCAAGGACTACCCATATTAAAAAGCATTCATTGTGTGAAAACTGTCTACAGATAGGTATGAAAAATATTATTTAAAGATGTGCGACGTTAATGATTTTGATGCAGAATTGCTTAACTAAAATAACTATATGAAAGCAACTGATGTCACAGTCCTAGACTTGGAAGAATGAGGAAGGGAATTCATTATAAGTACAACAGTCTTTAGGGGAGACAAGCACATATAGGTCAGAATGTTCCAAGCATCAAAAAGTAGCCTTCAGTGAACAGTCTTAATTAAGTCTGAGTATTATCTAAAAGAGCACAGAAACTACTGTCAAGTTGGTATTAATGAAAAAAAACATATACTTATCAGTGAGGCACAGACCCAGTGAATGAGATGGAGTCCTATGTTATACCTGTGTATCTGATGGTGTATGAATATCAAGCAGTAATGCCCAACATGGTAGCAGTTATGTGGGAATTGATGCCAGATTGATGCCAGCCCCAGGGGTGCTGCAAGGTCTGATGCCACAGGTGGATGGCCATACCACCTGTGGAAATGTATTTTCCTGATTACACCAACCTGTGGGGTAGCTTATTGCAGTTAGAGAATAGTCTATCCGTTAAATTATTTTTTTTTTTTTAATTAGTATGTACATTTTTTCATAGTCTTTTGATGTAAAACAGTTCCTCCACCTAACGTTTCAAACTTGCTGCAGGATATGCAATTGTTATTTGAGGAACTATTTTCCATGCATAATATAAGTTATGTAAGTATTTAATCTCTCTACATACACACACACACACACACACACACACACACACACACGTTGTTAATGTTATGCTTACAAAAAAGCAAAATAACATTGTGAGAATGTAAAAAATGGTAGGCATTTGCTTTTTTTTTTCCTGTTCAAAGACTTTTTTTTTTTTTTTACCAGGCATTACCTGTACATTAAGACTCTGTTGGAAAACATTCATTCATTCTCTCAGGGTGAACATGCACAGTTCACCCATTCTCTAATTCCAGATAACACCATTATTTAATGAATACAGCATTTCTAATCCTCATGGTTCAGGAAGGACATTGTCTAGGGCTTTATGCAGCACAGATTCAGACAGTGGATTGCTATAGTACTCTTTTATGCCACATTACATCATTGTAGTCCTGCCTACAACTGACACATGATAAGGCAGGAGGGTGGTATCTCTGTATCACTTGCAGAGGATAACCTTTTTTGAAAAAATGCCTGGAAGACTAAGTTTTCATATTTAAGACATATCGACTAATATGCAGTTCTTCAAGTACTAAAGAAGAAAGAGGGGATTTGGATTAATTCCTTATATAGGGTAAATGCTTATTAGTGAATAAAAATCTTCAGGCTTTTGTAAATACCCTTTTAGTTCTGAGTCAGGGAGGAGCACTTTTATCTCTAGGTGTTTTCCTTTAGCTCCATGTGTTTTCTTTGTGCTCTTGTCAAATAATCTATATGGTATTAATCAGTGGTAGCATTTGTACCCTGGTTTGCAAATCAGTACTGCGTTGACTATATAAGCAAATGTTGGATGCACAAAAAGTGCACTTGTTTCCTTTCGGGATTTGATGGCTAAGGCTCCTTTCCTGTCATGTCCTATACATTATTTTTTAATTTGTAAAGCAGAACTTTCCTCTTCAAAGCATGATACCATTTTGGTTATGTATGTGTAGTAGTGAAGTATCAGTGTTTGGTGCAGTTTCCACAGCTAAATGAACGGCTAGTAATTGTTTAAAGCAGTAGAGGTTAATCTAATGCTGCTGCTGTCATGCCTGGGCTTCATAACCAAGCATGGCAAGTCATATTGGCACTTATTAGAAGTTTTTAGTTCCCCGACATTTCCTTGGACTCCCCATTCAGGGTTTTACTGTGCATGATGAGGGCCCTAACACAAGGAGAGCTGTGACTTTAGTCATGAGCATGATTCAAGCCAGGTGGTTATCCTCATATGAGGCTGCTAGAAATCCTCATGGTTCAGCTATAGTCTTGTGGCCTAATATTTACTCAGTAATGAGTGCTTATTTCTCAGTAGTTGCACATTCATCAGACTGTGCACTGGCTGCTACTTGTCTTGTTGCATAGCAATATGATGTGAAAAATGGAACCACTTTTCCATCCTTAGCACTTTCTACATCCATTTGTCATGTGCACTTCTCCCAAGCCTCTGACTCTTTGATATCTCAGTTAATTAGTAGATTTGTAAGTCACATGAGCATCACCCACATATCAATATATAGATAGGTAGATGGATGTATCCATCTGTCTGTCTATATATGTGTGTATGCATGTATGTTTATATATGTGTGTGTATATATATATATATATATATATATATATATATATATATATATATATATACACAGTGGATGTAAAAAGTTTACACACCCCTGTTAAAATGCCAGGTTTTTGTGACATAAAAAAAATGAGACCGCAATAAATCATTTCAAAATGTTTTCCACCTTTAATGTGACCTATAAATGGTACGATTCAGTTGAAAAACAAACAAATTTGTTAGGGGAAAAATGTAAAAAAATAAAAAAACGTGCAATACATTGGATGCATAAGTGAGCACACCCTTAAATTAATATTTTGTTGTGTGCGCACACCCTTAAACTAATACTTTGTTGAAGCACCTTTTGATTTACAGCATTCAGTCTTCTTGGGTACACACCTGCCATCAATTAAAGAGATTCAGAGAAAGAATGGTTCTGCACCAATCCTGCTAAAAACTTGGAAACTTCTAATGAAAATAAAAGAATGATAAAATAAAACACACTGGCTCATAAACCGGATAAGCGCTTTCGGTGTAATACCTTTTTCAAATCCTAAATGGTAGCCATTAAAACTTCCTGTTAAATACCTTCATTCTCTGGTATTCACTCATTCAAAGATACTTAGTACCCATAGCAATGTATACACCCTTTCAATTAGGTTATTTAGAGTGATGAAGAGGTTTTCCTTTTAGTGCAGGTTTTAAAGGAACAAATGCATTCAGACCTAGTGGCTGATCTGAATGAAAGTTCATTATCCACTTCATTTCTTCAATTTCTGTTTGATTACTAAATCACCACCTCTTAATGTTTCATGGAGTCTAGTTAGTGTCATAAACTTAAAAGAATGGCCACCATATAACTATATAAGCATATAAAGTGCATTGCTAGTAACTTTATTTCTTATGTCGGATAAATGTTTTAGGATACGTTCTTTAAACATTTGGTTCATTTTTTCTATGTAGTATGCCTTGCAGGTTGCCACATATATGATGTTCTTACTCCGACAATTTGCAAATCCTTCCGATTTATAGTTCTTCTTAGTTAAGGGATGTATAAAGATACTTGAGTTGTTTAATGTAAGAGCATGCCTTGCAACTTCCACATCTGAACGTACCAACTCTCCTACTCATTTGAAAGCTCCTATTTTCTGAGATGGCTTCAGTTTCTGTTTTATAACATAGCAGTCTTTTAAATTGTTCCTGTTCTTAAAAGAAAAACTGGGTTGGTCTCCAACAGTTTCTCTAATTTTATTATCAGATGTTAACACTGGCCAAAATTTCTTAATGATGTGACGAATAGCAAATTTGTCAGTACTATGTGCTAGCTGCCATCTCAGGTTAGACTTTCGCTCTTTTTGTTTGGTTCATAGGTTGGTACTAGGCTATCGGCCCTAGGGCTTATACAAGCCTAGCCATCACAATTCCCTGGCTATTTCTTCCCACTGTATTTACTTCCCTGGACCCCTACAGAGATTGGCCTTAATTATTCCTCCTTGGTCTGAAAAATAAGGTTGTGCTTTCTGAGATCGTCGTTCCAAAGTAGTTGCTTCATTACTTTGTATTCCTTTGATTATATATCCCCTCTTGGTAAAGTCATTAATGAGTTTAGTTTGCTCTTCCATATAGTCTCTGTCCCTCGTACAAAGTTTAGATACTCAACTTAATTGGTTGGTCACTATATTATCAAGGACATGTCTAGGATGCATATTGTGTAACAGATGATTACGCCATATAGGTTTTCTATACATTCTAGTATTGATACATCGTGTATCATCTAGCATTACCTTAACATCCAAAAATTCTAGCTCCATATTAGAGGAGGTCATTTCATTTTCAAAAATGAAGTTGTGTTGGTCAAAAAACATACAGATTTGCTCCAAAGAAGTTAAGTCACCTCTCCAAAGAAGAAAAATATCATCCACGAATCGATTGTAGAAAATTATATTGTTGTTCCATTTGTTATTAACATCCACTTTCCATAACTCTTCCCATCTTGCCAGGACCAAATTAGCATAGCTATTTGCGCATGGGGTTCCCATCGCTAATTCCGATTTTTGCAGATAATAGACACTACCGTATAGAAATATGTTATTATATAAAACCAATTCTAAGAGACTGCATATTAGGTGGATATCAATAGTTGTTTTTTGTTTCACACCAAAGTCTCTAATGGCTTCAGTCCCACATTCATTAGGTATGGAAGTGAGCCAGTGTGTTGTATTTTATCATTGTTTTATTTTTATTAAAAGTTTTCAAGTTTCAAGTTTTTAGCAGGATTGGTGGCAGAACCGTTCTTTCTCTGAATTTTGTACTTTGATGTGCTCTGCCTTTGGTGACGGTACCTACTTTTTCTTTTTTGCTTGCATCAATTAAAGAGACTCTGATTAACCCCAAATAAAGTTTAGCTGTCCTAGTAGGATTTTCCTGACATTTACTCAGTTGCCTGCTACAGCAAAAGCCATGGTTTGCAGAGAGCTTACAAAGCATTTAAGGAAACTCATTGTTGAAAGGTATCCGTCAGTAGAAGGGTACAAAAAACTTTTTACAGCATTGGATATACCATGGAACACAGTGAAGACAGTCATCAAAAAGTGGAGAAAACATGGGACAACAATGACATTGCAAAG
Organism: Protopterus annectens; assembly: GCF_019279795.1. Lineage (NCBI taxonomy): Eukaryota > Metazoa > Chordata > Ceratodontiformes > Protopteridae > Protopterus > Protopterus annectens. The sequence continues at coordinate 298,413,588 of NC_056727.1, read as the reverse complement.
AACTAGACGTCACTCCAAAATTGATGAAAACACAAGACAAAAAACTGGTCAGGGAGGCTGCCAAGAGACCTATAGCAACACTAAAGGAGCTGCAGGAATTTCTGGCAAGTACTGGTTGTGTACTACATGTGGCAACAGTCTCCCATATTCTCCATATATCTGCACTATGGGGTAGGGTTGCAAGATGGAAGCCTTTTCTTACACAGAAAAACATCCAGGCCCGGATAAAATTTGCAAAACAATATATAAAGTCTCCCAAAAGCATGTGGAAAAATGTCTGATGAGACGAAGGTTGAACTTTTTGGCCACAATTCCAAAAGGTACGTTTGGCACAAAAACAACACTTCACATCACCAAAAGAACACCACCCCCACGGTGAAGCATGGTGGTGGCAGTATCATGCTTTGGGGTTGCTTTTCTTCAGCTGGAACTTGGGCTTTAGTCAAGGTGGAGGGAACTGTGAACAGTTCCAAATATCAGTCAGTTTTGGGCCAAAATCTTCAGGCATCTGCTAGAAAGATGAAGATGAAGAGGAATTTCACCTTTCAAGACGACAGTGACCCCAAGCATACATCAGATCAACAAAAGAATGGCTTCACCAGAAGAAAATTAAAGTTTTGGAATGGCCCAGCCAGAGCCCAGACCTAAATCTAATAGAAGCTCTGTGGGATGACCTGAAGAGGACTGTGCACAAGAGATGCCCTCACAATCTGACAGATTTGGAGTGCTTTTGCAAGGAAGAGTAGACAAACATTGGCAAGTCAAGATGTGCCGTACTGATAGACTCCTACCTAAGAAGACTGAATGCTGTAATTAAATCAAAAGGTGCTTCAACAAAGTATTAGTTTAATGGTGTATACACACAACAAAGTATTAGTTTAAGGGTGTGCACACTTATGCAACCAGTGTATTGTACATTTTATATTTGTTATATTTCCCCCCTAACATATTTGTTTGTTTTTCAATTGCATTGTACAGGTTATAGGTCACATCAAAGGTAGGAAAAGTTTTGAAATGATTTATTGCGGTGTCATTTTTTTTATATCACAAAAACCTGGCATTTTAACAGGGGGGGGGTGCGTAAACATTTTATATCCACTCTATATATCTGTATGTATGTATGTGTGTATATATATATATATATATATATATATATATATATATCTATATATATATATATATATATATATATCTATATACATGTGTATGTATATATATATATATATATATATATATATATATATATATATGTATATGTATATATATATATATATATATATATATATATATGTGTGTGTGCATGTGTATGTGTGTATTAATATCTACACACAGACACACACACACACACACACACACACACACACACACACACACACACACACACACACTTACCAAACACTCAAAGAGTGATCTAAAAAGTTTGAATATTCCCAGCAATGAGATACAAAAACAACTCCCTGCCTATTATAGATACCAACTCTGAGATAATTCATGGACCTGATTAACAATCACATAGGAAATATCCAGACTCCAGAACCAACCCAGCTTGACTTTGTCAAGGACAGATCTTGGCTGCTCAATCTGTTGAACTTCTTTGAGAAGGTCACCAAGGCAGTGGATGAGGGTAAGTAAGTTCATACACCTGCCTTGACATGGCCAATGCATTTCACACAATACCTCACTTGGGTAGTATAGAGAAATTCAAAAATTGGGCATAAACCTCTATGTCACCAGGTAGATAGCCAAATGGTTCACAGATAGGAAAAATGTTATTACAGTGGAGGAATCCTTACCCAGCAAGAGGCCAGTCACCAGTGGAGTACCACAGGGCTCAGTGCTGGGCCCACTCCTGTTTAAGTAATACTTCTTATATGTTATGGTAAATGTAGATGGCCTTTGGTTGACCAAGTTTGCTGATGACTGCAAGTTGGGGGTAATCAATGACTCCCCAAATGATGTCGGCATCGTACAGAAAGGACTGATACAGATTTATTATTGGTGCCAGAGCTATGTACTCAAACTAAATGAGAAAAAGTACATAATGATACCATTTGGGAAATAAAATACCCCCACAAATTATAACATTGATAGCGCCCCTTAAGAGTGGACCCATTGGTGAGAGATCTGATACTCAGATATACAGTTATCTGAACTTTGACCACCATGTGTCCATGGTGGTGAGGAAATCCTTCTATGTAGCTCAGCTTATAAGCAAGGACATGGCATCCAGATCTAAGAATGTCATATTACCACTGTACTCAGCCCTCATCAGAACAGTAGTCAAGTATATGCACCCTTTGGCATGTACTTTACCAGGCACCTGGACCAGATGGAGCATCCACAGATTTTTCTCACAAAAGAATTACAGGGTATAACCAACATGTGTTATATGCAAACTGATTAAAACCCCTATCACTGTATTCAGCTTCTTACCAATTAGCTGATGTGAACCTTGGCTCTAGATTATTGTAACTGTTGAGGTGACACCCTAACCCCATTTGCAGAAATGGGAAAAGGGGTTGTGGATAGATGTTTCTATGCCTGACATACAAGGCAGTCTCTGACCCAGCCCTGATGAAAATGTTGCATTTTCACAAAACTAACTACATCCCTGGGCAGTTTTTCCATCTCTATCAACTTTCTGGTTTAAAAGCCTGCGTGTATGCTTGTTTCATGCCTTTCCTGTAACTAGTGTAGTCTAGATACAGATTTGCTATATCCAGGACTGTTTGTAAGCTTCTGAGCCCCCCAAGCCTTTCTGTGTTGGACGGTAGCCTTCTAGCTTATCAGTGGGAGTGGTAAGCACTAGGTAGCCTATCTACCACAAGAGGAGTTATTTCTGGCCCAGAAATTGTAGGTTACTGGCTGTTTGGGCAGTTTTTCCATCTCTTTCAACTTTCTGGTTTAAAAGCCAGCATTTGCGCTTGTTTCCCACCTTTCCTTTAACTAGTCTAGTCCAGATACAGATTTTCTGAATCTGGGACTGTTTGTAGGTTCATAGGTGTGCACTAGGCTAATGGCCCTGGAGCCTTTACAAGCCTAGCCCATAGGATTACACTGGATCTCTGAGCTGTAAGCTTCTGAGCGGTGCCCAAAAGTCTGCTCTTCAATTTTTCCCTTAGATCTGCTAGTTCTCTCCTCTCCTGCACTTTTCCTAGCTTATTAGTCTAGCACTTCTTGTAGCAATTGTTGTAGCACACAGAAGTGCTACCAGCACTAAATGTTCTACAAGGAAACAGCTCCAGTACTTATTATGAATGCCCGATCCTCCAGGCAAGTCTAAAGGTCAGTTCCCCTATGCTTTCTCCTATTAACCTGCTGAACATGGGTATCCTGAGGCAATGTAGCAACTGCCTCATGTACACTGACAACCCTCTCCTCTTACCTCCCAACACTCAGACTTGTGAGAGATGCACTTATATATCCAAACTGGAAGCCACGCACTGTCCAGCCAAGTCAAGAAGAGAAGGTCAACACTTGCACCACACCACATGGAACACATAGCCCTCCAGAACACACACCAGCACTGCCTTCACATAAAAACACAAACCACTCACCCACCTTAAATCTACCCAAACAGCAGAGACCTCCAAGACAGAAATGCACTCAACCACCATAACACAACACTAATCTCGAGACACATAACTCACCTAAACAGTGTGCCACTCAGCCAAAGCCCCTAAGGCAAAACAGCATGCCCAACATACTAGTCATAGGTGACTTGATAGTGAGGCACACTGATGTCCCACTCACTAGGCTGAATGAGGAGAAAGTAACAGTCAGCTGCCTGTCAGGTGCCAAGATCTGCCACATAACGCACACACTCATGTCCCTCAACAACAGGTACAAATATGACTCTGTCATTGTGGATATGGGTGTGAATGGCCTGAGACTACATGAAAAGAGACTTGGAGGAGCTCTCGGATTATCTAGCCCAGGCGGGTATGACTCTAGCCCTTAGCAGTCTCCTACCATCACCCAGAATGATACCACAGTACAAGCAAAAAATGATTGAGTTCAACAGTTGGCTAAATTTCTGGTCTCATTCTAAGGGGAGCCAGTATCTGTCTGCCTGGGATGACATTATTGACAGACCTTGATGCTTTGCCAGAGATGGACTGCATCTGTCACCCCTGGGCTTCTGGATACTGGCCACGGCTCTTGCCACCCCTATAATGCCTTTTTAGGCGGTGTTCCAAAGATCAAATTACCATCATAACAGCTATAAACAAATGCAATCTGAGGGTCATGCTGCTGAATCCTAGAAGTCCAAATCTCAAAATGCACTCACTCGAAGCACTCCTTTAAATGGAGAACATCGACATTTGTGCTGTAAAAGAGACCTGGTTCCAGGCAGCAGAAAGCACCCCAGCACTATCAGGCTATAACTCATTCTACACCTTTCAGCCCCAGAACTTGGATGAAAGCTCCAAACCGGTGGTGTTTCCATATACATAAAGAATGCACACAGCCCCATACTGGTAGCCTAATATAATGCATCAGAGATGCTTCAGATGCAGCTAACATTGGGTAAGACAGCGATTCAGGTCATAGTCTGCTATAGGTCCCCAGCCATGTCCCAAGACTCACACTCCACGTTACTAAGCACCAAGGAGAATATTAGGGTCCAGCCTAACAATCTCATACTGGGCAACTTCAACTACCCCTCCATTAACTAGGAAAACTACTCATGTACCAATACACTTGCCCAATGTTTCCTGGAATTCATTAATTCTAATGCCCTAGACCAGTTCGGTCTTACCCCACTAGAGGTAGCAACATCCTTGACCTGGTCATTACTAACATGGGTGTCCGTTGCTCTATACCAATAATCAATTTCTCCCTGGTTAGATCCAACCGCAAACTAACCACCTTGGAAATCCCCATCCCTCCCACACCATCCCCGCAAAGGTAACAACCATGAAAAACTTCTCCAAAGCAAACCTTGGGCTCCTAAAAATAGAGGTGGCTAACTTCACGGCACCCCATGCCAATGGAGAATAGTTGCATGACCACCGAATCATACACCAGTGCACTGTATAAACACGTACACAAATGCATGGATCTCACCATACCCGATAGAACCAAGATACTCTCCTCCAAAAAAAGGAAGCCAATCTGGTGGTCCACTGCCATAAACAAACTCTAAAACAGAAGGAGGAAATTGATGCGGAATAAGATGAAGTCCCAAGACTGGAAAAACTTCCTTATCAGCCTCAACAAAAAGTTGAGATCCCTCATCAAATTCTCTAAAGCTAGCTATGTAAACAGAATTGCAGCAGATAGTAAAGACAACCACAAGGCCTTCTATAGTCGTGTAAAAAATCTCCACAGCAGTATCCAGATTTGCTCTGAGCTACTGCACAATGGTACCTCCTATACCAATCCAACAGATATTGCCAATATACTGGCCAGCAGATTCAGTGCCAACTTTACCCCTCTCTCCCCTACCAAAGGATCAATCACAATACCAGTAGATTGCCAGGCACCCAGTATTACTGCTGCACAGGTTAAAACAGCACTGTCCAAGGCCAAGAATACAGATTGTATGGGACCTGACAGTATCCCTGATTGTGTTCTAGATGAACTACAGAGTGAACTGGCACTTCACCTGTGTACTCTGTTCAATCACAGCCTCACCTCAGGTATTGTCCCTACCAAATAGCGCACTGCTACTGTCATCCCTCTCCACAAAGGAGGAGCGACTACAGACCCTGGGAACTATGGCCCCATTAGCCTGATGAGTCTGATATACAAAGCTATGGAGCGCACCATCATGGACCTAATAAACAAGGATATAGGGAATCTTCAAACTCTGGATCCAACACAGTTTGGTTTTGTGAAGGGTAGGTCATGCCTGTTCAACCCAGTCGACTTCTTTGAGACCATCACCAAAGCTGTGGATGAAGGCAAGGTGGTTCATACAGCCTACCTTAATCTGGCCATGGCCTTTGATACCTTTCCCCACTCAGGAATCATAGAAAAACTCACTAAGCTAGGCATCAACCCCTATATCACTAGGTGGGTTCCAAACTGGCTCACAGATAGAACCCACAGCATGAAAGTAGCTGACTCCAAGTCAGACTGCTGACCAGTCACGAGTGGAGTCCCACAGGGTTCGGTCTTGGGTCCTCTCCCGTTTGGTATTTACATCTCTGAAGTCCAGGTCAACAGAAGGGACTCTGGCTGACAAAGTTCACAGACCATTGCAAGTTGGGAGGTATTATTAACTCTCCAAGTGATGTTGACATCCTACAGAAGGGCATCACTGAGACCAACGACTGGTGTCAGAACCATGGTCTTAAACTCATTGCCAAAAAAAAGTGTCATCCCCTTTGGGAAAAACCCAGTTCCCATGAATTACCACATTGATGGCAGTCCACTGAATACAGAAGACGTTATAAGAGATCTGGGAACAGAGGTTGACAGCAACCTCTCTTTTGAACACCACTTTGTCACTGTGGTCAGAAAGTCCTTCTATGTGGCACATCTCATTACTAAGGGTTTTGCATCCAGGAAGAAAGAGGTCATTGTCTCCTTCTACTCTTCCCTCATTAGGCCAATCATCGAGTACAATGCCTCACTAGACACCTGCAGCAACTGGAGAGACCACAAAAGTACCTCGCAAAGAGGATCCTAGGCCTTAAACACTTATTCTACATGGACAGACTCAAAAAACTCCAACTATTCTCTGTCTCATATCGCCTACTTAGAGGCGATCTCTGCTTGACTTACAAAGCCATGTCTGACCCGGTTCTGTTAGAAATTCTACATCTAAAAAAATCCCAATCCCTCCACACCACATGCTCTAGAGACTTCAGCCTCATTACCACAATCAACAGAACAAGCTGGAGGGACAGGTTCATAACCCAGAGACTGCCCATACTATGGAATACACTTCCCATATATGTCAAACAATGCACCTCACTGGCCCTCTTCAAGAAAAATCTTGATGAGTGGATAGGAAATAGAAAATTCACCCAGGGATCATTCCAGTGGCTTTACTCGACAGAGGCACTGGGAACTAAGGTCGGGTGGCATGATGCCAAGGTAATCCTATGTGCTAGGCTTGTAAAGGCTCCAGGGTCATTAGCCTAGTACACACCTATAAACCTATGAAGGAATACCTGCTCTGAAGATTTAAACCTGATCTCTAACATGAATAGATCATGCTGGAGAGACAGATTTATGTCCCAAAGTTTGCCCCTCCTCTGGAGTAGGCTTCCTATTCTCATGAAGCAGAGCCCTTCCCTAGCCATCTTCAAGGGGAAGCTGGACCAATGGGTGGGAAATTACAAATTCACTTCTGATTTGGTGCCTATGTCTCTTACAGACAGAGGCAGTCTGTAGAAATTAGCAAAACCCCACTTGCTGACCCTTGTTATCTACCACCAGTGATAGAAAATTTGGTAAAATCTGTATAAAACTGGCTAGGCTTGTAAGAGCTCTTGAGATGATAGCCTAGTAATCTGCTATGGACATATAAATCCTGCGGTACCACAGTTTTGCACACAGATCAGCCACCTGGTAGTAAACCAGCTAAAAAGAGCTTTCACTTATACCAATTATCCCCACGTATTGTACATAAATTAATTAATTAATTAACAGAACAGTTGGACATGTGTGTGTGTGTGTGTGTGTGTGTGTGTGTGTGTGTGTGTGTAGATAGACAGAGATAGTGAGAAAGAGGGAGGTTACAACTAAAGGGGTACATGGTGTCATATATGGAAGTGAAGACAGACAGACCTCTGCCTCACAGCAACAGGGAATGTCCAAGGTAGATTTGTTTTTGACATCTTGTCACTTTTTGCATGCAGTTTGCATATCTTTCTCTCATTTGTCTGGGTTTTCTTCCAGTACTTCAACTTCCCTGAAACATTGACGGATACTCAAATTATTGTACATTTATTTTTACTGTATTGAGGAGGATCATTGCTAAAATGGGGTGGAAATAGGTTAGTTCCCTTATACATTAAAATAAAAAAATTGCCACAGCTGAATGTGATGTGACTGAACAATGTAACATACTAGCTTTTTGTATTTAAACAGGCATAGTGTCCCCCGATTATACCCCTCAATTGGTAGGGAGAGCAAGTGTAGCTTTCACAAGTCTCCATATGTTTATCTCACAACGTTTGATGTTCATGCTCTTCCTTTTCTATCTGGAATCAGATTCACTTTCTTTCCACGTTTATATTTCAGTCATTTCCTTCTACAACATATTATTTTAATGTGGACTGTTATCGCAAGAATAACTCAAATTTCCTCTGTGAGGTTTTCCATTTCTACTCACGATACCTGAAATTTATACTGGGGAGTTGGGCCTAGTGATATTTGAGCTAGAATCCTGTGTTGGGACTAATTTACTTCATAAAAGACCCTATTTATTGTGGTCTTACTTTAGCCAGAAAGATTACAGATCTATAGCAATATAATGTAGAATATTGTGGTGTCTACAAGGCTCAGTCTTTACCTCAGATCAGACTTTAATGTTCCTTTAATAAAGGGTATGATATAGACTCCTGCATTAAGCAGTGTATTCCCTAGTTTCCATCCTGAATCAGAAAAGAAAAATTAAAATATCCTTCACATTTTGGATGTTCAGAAGATACATTATAGTTGGGTTCCTTGATGTGTTTACATCAGTATGCATTGATGAGAAGGCTCAAGGGTATCAGACTGGGGACGCAGAGTGTTGAATTAGATAGGGCATTGGTCATCCATCATGTAGGCATAGGGTGGTAGTGAGGGCAGACTATCAAATGAAAACACAGTGACCAGTATGCTGCAGCTGGTTACATGCTGGGGTCATTTCTGGTGGATGGAGTACAAGATAATCTATTTACTGATGCTATTGCTTTGGAGGTCTCAAGGAGTGAGTAGCTAACCTCAAATCCTCAAATATGAATTAGCGAGGTTTGTTAGGTGGACTGATAAGTGGCCATTGAATAGTCCAGTGTAAAAAAAATCAATATGCATTTAGTGTGTGTGTGGGTGTGTGTGTGCACGTGCACGCACGCAGGTAGGTGTGCATGTACATTGGGCATGTGTGGGGGAGAGTGAGAAACATTTACTAGCTTAAAACTCACCAATAATAGTATAATTGATAGATACCTGCAATTTTTAGAATACTTGAAGGAGAGAAGGATGTAGTTAATTCCTGTAAAGCATCTGTTGTTGCATTTGCTGATTCAAAAACTGAACCTTAGCTAATTTTGTTGATAGAAAGTTAAAATGTATTCCACAAAATTTGCATGCATGTGAATTTGTGGGCAATTTCTCATTTGTTGTAAAACATTTTATTTTAGTTATTCCCCACACTTTGGACCTTGAATGGTTTCATGATGCTTTACTTATGATTGCACTTTATCTCATTCTGATCTGCTGCTATTGATGGCATTTCATGGAGACTGTATTAAAACACTTTTGTATTTTTTGATGGGGATTGTTTAGGCAGGTGAAGGGACAGGTGATGGAAGCAGAGCCTGCACTCATTTTAAGCAGTATCATTTATGGTATTGGAAAACTCAAGTTAGTTTTAATAGTCAGTACTTGTCTACAGTTGAAATATATATGAGATACCTGAATGATTTATTCTGTCAGCAGGTGCTGAACAAGTACTGGAGTATTTTTTATTACTTACATTTAATTTCATAAGGTTAATGTTTAGAATTGTTGTGGTGCACTAGTTATGTTACTATTATTTGTCCCAGATTTTGTGTACTATATTTTTCCTTACAATGCAAACTTTCAGCAATCAGTGTCTGCTACATTTTCAGTTGTCAAATTATACACTGTAGCTTTGTATACATTGCTCACATTTGCATTGTGTATTTTTCTTGTATTGATTTTATTTACAGTTTGTGTACCAAGGTTTTCCTGGCCATTTTTTAGGCTCTGTCAGGGAAAGAACAAACAAGGGGAAATGATGAGATGAGCAGTAGAAGGAGCAGTGCAAACTGTGAGACGGACACTGAATACGTGTCAGTAAATAGAGTTTATATACAGTCAGCGACGGAAAGCACATGCAGCATATAAAGGAATAATAACACAATGTACATTACAAGTGAATCAGACTTCATCCCTTCAGTCAACAGACCTCAGTTAAGGAAAATGCCTTGAGACCAACACCAGTAAATTACAGACATTTCTGCACTGTAAATCGGCATTCTACATTATGCAAGATATCTTTTTGCATCATTTGTTTAACATACATTTGTTTTTATTCAGTGTGTTGTAAATCAAGACATACATATATATGTGTATATATATATATATATATATATAAAGCATACACTAGCCTTGCTATATGTTAGTGATTATATTGCCCCATCTCTTGAGAGTATTTCACTGTTTTCTTTTACATCATCACAGCAAATAATAACTTTCATCAGCACAGACAGTGAAAAGCAATCACAAAAGCATTGTCATGATCTAAATGTACTGTCAGTGAATGTGCTTCTTTTTAATTATATAAAAATGTGCCATGCACTAGAGTAAACAAGTGCTGGGACATAACCACTTAGTATTGGTTCATACAGTTGTTAGGTAATTAGAATTACTCGTGAAACTGCTCTCTTAACGTAATTTTAATTACCTAGCATCCATTGAAAATCATAACTTTGTGGTTTAAGTCCCAACTCTCATTTGTTTTGCCGTATATATAATGTAATGTGTTTTTTATGTGCTGCACATTTACAAAATAGACATTAAAGACTGCACATTTTAGATATTTTAGATTTAAAATACATAATCATAAAAGATGCATTGTGCCGAGTCCTCTGATGTTTCATTTTATGTAAAAAGTCATTTCTGGGATTTGCTTACCTTTTTTGTTAGTAAGAATAAATCTGACTCTTTAAAGAACATGTATCTTAGCACATACAAATGATGACTAGATTTCCAGTACAAATAGTGACTGGTATGAATGCTTATAGAGGGTTACAATTGAGTCACTGTTAAAGAAACAATGGAGTTATTAAGAGGTGATATCAGTAATAGGTGGCCTTTTTATACTAAAATGGGTTAGTCACATATTACTGATACCAAACTGAGATTATACATATGGAGGATAGTTACTCATAATGTTTACTAGAGACATCTACATTCTCAATTGTATAAGAAACATTTCGACCTTCAGAGTGAAGCTGAAGAAGTCACAATTAGAACTACACACACTAGTATTTAAGTCTTTGATAAACATTGCTGTAGTAGACGTTATTTTGTAGCATGTATGACACTTTTTTCTAGGTTTTTTTTTATTTATTTTTTTTATATATATATATATATATATATATATATATATACAAGATTGGGCATTTTTCTTGTTACTCTTTCAAACGTTCTTACTAGTATACTCTGAATGAAGTTGGAATGTGATTGGTTGTTTTTCTTCCTATATTTTTTCTGTAGCTGATTCAGTGACATGGGTTCATTTGTTTGGAGTTAGGCATTCTTTTGACTGTTACTCATTTGCTTATTTTACTTATTTATTCATATTTTGTTTCTGTGTGCTTTTCTTTTTCACTTTTTCCCCCACTATGCACTGCACTTAAGATTTTATTCTGCTTTGCTTTCATCATCCAACCGGTTTAATAACTTTTTCTACACCGGCGAAGCAGCATAATACAAAGCAAAGTCCATACCAGAGGGAGATGGCATAATGGTTAAGGTGTTTACCTCGCAGACAGCAAGTATAGAGTTTGTTTCTCAGCTTTGGTCATTGTTTGGTTATTGGTTATACATGTAATAATCTGCAGACTGATTGCCTGGTATTTACTTATGAATATAAAGGATTACAAATGGATTATTATAACTAGATTGTCCATCTGACGTATCACAAATGAAGCTCAAGGGATGAATTACCTTGAAATCTATTCAAGAACCCATAATAAGCTGATGTTATGATTATAATGTCTGCAAGATACTTTATAGTACATTGAATTTCCATTTTGGAGCTGTTCTTTTTGCAGTTGGCATATTATATTTTTAAACATACGATTCTCTTAAATATGATTATTAAACTTCTCCCCTTCTAGCACTAAACTTATACTGTGCCCATTAGTTTGTTGTGCCTCTGTCCAGCAGTGACAAGAGATGATTGTGCTCTGCCTCACATGGACCGGGATTTATTTCCAACACATAGAGTCTCTGGTGACAAATCTATCCCTCCAGCATGTCCTATTTATATCCATCAGGTGGGCAATGTAGAAGGTTTTTCTAACCACTTTGCAATGGGTCGGGTCCAATGTCTGCAAGTCCCTATGTCTTTGTTTTTGAGAGTCCATTATGATCTCCTCTCTAGCTAGCTTTGCAGGCCATTGGAGATGTCTGGGAGGCTGCATGGCTGGGATAGTTATCTCTCCCCTTTGGGGGGGGGGGGGGTTTGCATGACTGAACCCAGCCAGTGTGTGTGTCTGGTGTGTGTCTGTGGGTTTTGTGATTTTTGGACTAATTCTGGAATTCTGAGCATATTTGGGAGTTTCTTTCCACATATTGAAGGCCCTTATGATTGTCTTTTAATTGAATCTGTTTTTTCTCAAAGTTGGCCTTAGATGATTTTATGAGTGAGATGATTTTTTTTATAATAATGATTTTTTTTGTCTTTGATTTTATGGATTTTTGCTCTATCAAATTTCCTCTTATTGTCTTATTTTAAAGTTATTGTAAAGTTTGGGGTTCACCAGACTGGAGTTCTTCACTGTGGTCTTTTTTTTGGGGGGGGGGGCGGGATATCCCCCAGTGAGATTTTATGTTCTGTTCTCACCAATGAGGGATATATTGTCCCCATGTTTGTGATGATGAGATCTGCATATAGTGACTAGTTGTTCCATGGCATTTGAATTTATGAACAAAGTTTGGGCTTGAGTAATGTTCCCAGTCTATATTCGGGTAGTTGAAGTCACCCAATATAATGGTGTTTGGAGATACATTATACCAGTCCAGTGTCTTCAGGAAGGCTGTGGTTCCTGAGTTTGAGAGGGGGTGGCTGTATGCATGCTATTGTAGAGAGCAGTTTTGCTCTATGATAATTGGATGGTTTTCCCATTTTTGTTTTCTAGGTGGTAGGTTTAGAATTTGAGCCTTGCCTCATGTCATCCCAGGCAGACAGACACTGGATCCCTTGAAATGACACAAAAATTAAGCCAATTGTTAAAGCTGATCATCATCTCTCTGTATGTTGTGGCATCTCATGAAGGGAAGGATGCTGCTCACACCAGCATGGACAATGACTGTGTCATATTTGTACTTGCTGTGGTGTGACCCAAGTGCTTGTGTTATGTGGATGTGTTTGATTCATTGTTGTGATAGCTTTATGTGAGACTGGTTTTGTGGTGTGTGTAGTTGCCTTCTCCTCCTGTCTGGTCTTATATGTGGTTCACATTGGGGATTTGGCTTTTTTAGCTTCAAGAAACTTGCATTGTCACCTGTGCAGACAAGTTCCAAGGTCCTCTTATTGGTCAGTCACTCTCTGCATACTGACAGCATATGCTGCTACAAGTCATGAGATCTGCAGCTTACGACAAGAAAACATGACCACCTAAAAGTGAAGAGGTTGCTGCAATGCATGCTATGTTGTTTCTCAGTTGGCAGCCCATTGTACCAGTAGGCACCATGACAACATGGTTGCTCTCTTTTGTTCTCTGTTTTTTTCTCAAAGTCCAACAATGAGGTGCCCTTGAAAAATCTAAAGCACTTTGTTATCACCAGAAACACTATAGGCTGCTATTTGTATGACATAATGAATGCTTAACAGTTTGTTCTTGCAGCTTTTGAACCTTGTTTTGTTAGGTTCTTATACACGAGTCTCACTTAACAGGATTGTTATGGCAAGGTTAGTATATCACTATCTGTTTTGCATTACAAATGTACAATTTGTTCCTTTTTGCTGTATTAACAGTTGTCCACAATGGTTCTCCATTGCATTCAGTTAAGTTTGTATTTAGGCATCTATTGTGATTAAACAGATCATGTAGATGATTAATAATTAAGATTATATATTCTGCTGTTAACAACAGTAAAAAAACTCACTATGTAACAATAATTTTTTTTTCAATTATCTTTATTCAGAATATATACAATTACATTAAATATTTAGAGATCTGCAGTTATAGATATAATAATCCAAACTCACAGCTTTCTCCACAGACATGTTTCCATCATAAAACACCTACAGTATCCTGCACTATTCAAAACAACTACTACTATCTACCTAATTTTATTTTAGAGTTTTTAGATTAGCAGGGTGAGGAAGTCCTTCGAAAAGACTGGCACTGTTGATAAACAAGGTCATCACATTCTGCAACCTACTCTGTTAAAGATAGCTGCAACATGCATAGCCATATCCCCCAGTAAAACATAGTACTTCACAGGAACTCTACCTTGCAGCTGAAAATATGCCTCCTTATTACCCCTCTTTGAGGTTGGTAATTGTACCAAAAAATCCATTAGACTTCAGACCTGTTTACTAGTAATCACTCACTAAGATACCTGAAAAGATTTACAGATAGAGTACCTCTAGAATTATGATCTAGGAAACCATTACAGTAACAACACAAATTTTGAAACCACAGAGAAAAGATGACTTACGGTTAGGGTTAAGGTTAGCACCCCCTATGTTTTTAATGCATATTAATCCTATTATTAATCCTAATTCCACACTTGTATCTAACTCCAAACTTACATCTTTGTGAAGATATGTGAAGGCTGCCATCCTAGCTAGATAGAAATTTTATAGATAATTCTATGTCATTGTGAATATGAATATAACCCACAGGCTTTTATTTATTTAAATTAAGGTTAAGGTTAGCACCCCCTACGTTTTTAATGCATATTAATCCTATTATTAATCCTAATTCCACACTTGTATCTAACTCCAACCTTACATCTTTGTGAAGATATGTGAAGGCTGCCATCCTAGCTAGATAGAATTTTATAGATAATTCTATGTCATTGTGAATATGAATATACCCCACAGGCTTTTATTTATTTATTTTATTTTACATTTGTTTACCGGGAAGGTCCAGCTGGGCAAGTCGTCATTTCAAGATGTCAGTTTAGAGCGACCATGTTAGGTTATACAAGAGTAAAGAAAGTGAGATTGGAGTTTAGGCTTGTCCGCTCAAAATGTAAGAAAACTGTGTTAAATGTTGAACTTCAAAAATGTAACCACAGTGCACTCTGCTGGAAGAAAGCTGATAAGTCAAACACTGTATGACTGATCTCAAGGCTTAGAGACATAATATCTAGACTGAGGAATTCCTTCTATTGTTTGAGACCAGAGTTAATTGCTAGATTTTACATATATAATGTCTTTTATTGCTGTAGTTTCCTGGTCATGTGCAATATCAAATAAATGTTACAACTATGAGTTTATGTTAGCCTGGGAACCAGAGATGAATGATGTAATCTAAAATGAGTCAGCAGTGATGTATTATTTTTAAGACATTCTCAGAGAGAGAGAATAAGAGCATTTTGGATTTTGTCTAAAGAACATCTACTCACCTGTACTCTGCCTTTGCTCTATATGTGAGTTTATTTAGAACTGTGATTGCTCTTAGAGTTAGATAGTAATTTAGTCACATTTAGTCTAGCTGTTTTCTGTATTTATGTCAGACTAATCTACAGTATTATTTTAAGCATTTTATTGTGATCTCTGAACTCTTGACTAGCACTGTGTTGAATTGAGAAGATTTGTCTTGTGTTTTTATTATTTATTATTAAATATTTTTAAATCTTTCAACTGTGGCTGTTTTGTGTAGAGATAATTTAAGCTGTAGAGCACATTGCATGTATATAGTGATACTGTACAAAGCCACTCCAAATAAGCTTTGCTGTCCATCACACTTACTAATTGGATAATAATATTGCACAGTAATAATTAAATAGGGGTTCTGGTGGCAGTGGATTACTACCTTATAGCCAGGACAGATGGGACACAACTAGTGAACCTGTGCCAGCCTTCCCCAGGAGTATCTGTGTGGTTGTATTTAAATCATATCTCAAAGTGTGTGTGTGTGTGTGTGTGTGTGTGTGTGTGTGTGTGTGTGTGTGTGTGTGTGTGTGTGTGTGTGCATGTGAACTACTTAGGCAGGGACATGAAGCACTGGTTGGACAGAGGGAGTATTGGGAGGACTTGGCTTGGAACCCTGGCTAAGGACTCCACTCAATAGCTGTGCCAGTGGGGAGTCTTATTGGTGATCTGGAGAGAAAGGGAGAAACCAGCCCCAGACTTACTGTGATCTCTGTGTGCTCTTAAGGGAAATTGTACTTTACTGTGTGTGTATTTGTTATCCTTCCCATTGTGGACGCCCCTCACTGGTGTTAGTGTTGAGGATTGAGGCTCCTTGATTACTGGGCCAATGCACAGGTGTCACAATCTTACCTTAGAAAAACCCTTTCTGTTGCATTATCACAACAAAAAACACAGACACATACCACATACAGTAGCAGCAAATCACATGCACAGCACTAAATCTAGCCCCTTACCTGGCAGTTACTTTAGCCCTCATCTGCAACCAGTTGAATGTGCACCCCCACTCCATAAAGCTTAAACTTGTGGTATATCTGAAAGTTTTGATATTAAAATTACTCTGTGAGTGAGTGTGTGTGTGTGTGTGTGTGTGTGTGTGTGTGTGTGTGTGTGTGTGTGTGTGTGTGTGTGTGTGTATTTGATCCTGGTTAGGAGGAACAGTTTGAGTTGACCTTTTGTGATATTCTTTTTCCTGGTAGGTTCAATGCCTGCAGTAAGAGCTGTAGCTTCTAAGAGAGGATGGCTATTGAATAAAATACCATATGTATTTGAAATAACATCAAACATCTTTGAGGTTCATAGTCTCATAGTTATGTACTAGGCTAATGGCCACCATGGCCTTTATAAGCCTAGCTATGCAGTCCAACCAAGTTGCGAGTGTTTCATGAGAGTTTATAAGGAGAGGATATTTTAGTTATGAATTTTCTAGAGGTTGTGGTGAGGAAGGTATGTTAGTTTGGGTGACACAGAATGATTTGCTTACTACATTGACCACATGTTGATCAAAGGCCAAATCACCATCTACATATGTTTCCAGATCTCTGACTACTAGGTTAACCGTTAGGGGTGTCTTACCACTGAAGTAATTAGCCTGAATGACAGTTTTCCCAAAAGGCACTAACGCATTTCTTGGCATTGAGTTTTAGTTTATCACGTTGACATCAATCATTGGTCTGTGTTAGACTCTCTTGTAAGATGTTTATGTCATGAGGAGAATCCATAAAAGCTCCTGATTTGAAGTAATTTATGAACTTGGTCTTAACCTATGAAAAGTAGATGACATATAGGAGAAGTCCCACCATGGAGTTCTGAAGCACTCTGCTGGTGACCAGTCTCTTAATGGAGGTGGTATCACCAATCCTGACTTCCTTGGTCCTGTCTGTAAGACAGCTGGCAATCCAGTGAGTTATGTTAAGGATTTATGCCCAATTCAGTGAGTTTTCCAACTATAACCAAGTGAGGTATTAGCCTTAGCCTTGTCCAGGTAGGCAGTCTGAACCATTTTCCCTCACCCATTGCCTTGGTGACCTTCTCAAAGAAGTCCACCAGGTTTAATAGGCTTGATCTTGTCTTGACAAAGCCAAACTAGGTTGGATCCAGTGTCTGAAGGTTGCCTATGTCTTTGTTGAGCATTTCCATGATAATTCCTTCCATGCCTGTGCACAATAAATTAGCCAGGTCTGCAGTTTCTGAGGTCAGCAGATGTCCCACCCTTGGGAAGTGGGATAACTGTTGCATTCCTTCATTCTCATGGTACAAAGGCTGTTTTGTGACTATAATTGAAAAGTGACTCATGTGGTCCTGATAGATCTTTTTTCTAGCTATTTAGAGTACATCCAGGGATATTGTCCAGGCCCACTGACCTGTGTTCTTCTCCTTAGCTAGTGCCACTAGGACTTGCTCCCTTTTCATAGATTCATAGATTGTTACTAGCAAAAGAATAATGATGTCCTGTTTCTGAATAGGACATTGAGAACCAGGCATTTATAAGCTACCTCTGTCCATAAGGGACATGGGTGCCAGGCCAATTATAAATTTCCTATTCCTCATCCACTGGTATAGATTACACTTAATGTGGGTAACAGAGGAACTCAGCTTCACATAAATGGGAAGCGTAGTCCATAGGAGGGACATCTCTGGAACACACATCTGTGTCTCCAGCCTGTTCTCTTTTAAGTCACAGATAAAGTTCAGGTCCCCAGACCTTGTATTTCTGGTACTCATTGACTTACTAATATGTAGGAGATTCATAAGCACGTGGTTTATGGATACCTTGTAAACTAGACATAGATAATGCCTCAGCAAACTGTGTAGAGGGAGAGGGTTTTAAGGGCACTGAATAAGGCAGGTTTATTACACCATATATTCTTTTTGTAAGGAACCTCTGAGATCACTCTAGTTGCTGTCTCTTCAGGTACAAACCAAAGGGAGCATTGTACTCTATCATTGGATTGATAAGGGTGGAGTACAGTGGAATAAGGATGTGTTTAGACCTAGATGCCATGCTCTTACTTATAAGTTGCACAACATAAAAAGACCCTCATCACTGTGGCCACATGGTGGTTGAAGGTAAGGCTATTGTCTATATGTGTACCCAAATCTCTGACCACTGGGTCAACTCTTAGAGGTATATCATCAACATGGTAATTAACTGGGATGGTTGAATTCCCTAAGGGTACAATTATGCTTTCTTAGTATTGAGTTTAAGACCATAGCTATGGAATCATTTGTTAATCAGAGACAGACCTTCTTGAAGAATGCTAGTGTCTGCAGGGTAGTTGATTATAACCATCAATTTGCAATCATCTGCAAACTTAGTCACCCATAAACCTTTAGCACTTCAGCATTTCTTCCATTTCCGAGAAATAGATGCCAAAAAGTAGCTGCCCCAGTATGGAACCCTGGGAGACTCTGCTAGTGACTGGCCTCTTTGTGGAGGTGGCCACACCTATTTTAACCTCCTGGGACCTATCAATGAGCCAGTATCCAGTGAGTGATAAAAGGGTTTATACCTAAATTAGTAAGCTTTTCTATAATGCCTTAGTGGGGTATTGTATCAAAAGCCTTGGTGAGGTTGAAGTAAACTGTGTGCACAGTCTTACCATCATCTAATGCTTTGGTGACCCTCTCAAAAAAGTTCACCAGATTTAATAAGCATGACCTTCCTTTAACAAAGCCAAACTTTGATGGGCCCAGCATTTGCAGTTTACCTATGTCCTCATTTGTCATGTCCATAATGACTCTTTCCATGGCCTTACAAATGACACTGGTAAGACTTCAGATCAGTAGTTGGACCTCCTTTGTGCAGTGGAATGACTGTAGCCATCTTCCATTCCTTGAGCTCAAAACCTGACTGGTTCAAATGGACTAGAGAGGTCACATTTCATGCTACTTATTAAACATTCTGGGATGTTATCAGGGTCCATCGATGCAGTGTTTTGGCCTTTGAAAGTGCAGTGATGACCTGCTCCCTAGTAATGGTTGGGGGGTTGTGGTATGCAGTAGTTCCTTCTGACTATTGGGGGGACTGGGGGAAGAAATTTGAGCTGATCCTGTTGGCAATAGTTCAGTATGGGTGATGCCATATATAATAAGTTCTGCACATTGTTGGGTATTTCCACTGAGGTTTCAAACATAGCTGTAGAAAGCATTGTGGTTATTTTTTGCCTGAGAAGCTATTTGTTTTCTTCAAATTTAGCCTTTGAAGTATTAATTGACCCTGTTAGCTGCCTGTTTAGATTGGACAGGGGGACTTTTAGAATGTATAGCTTTGTTCCTCCTACGATTGGCCAAGAATTTTTTCTTTTCTTGTATATCCGATTGATGATATGATTCCACCAGGATGGCTTGCATTTTGAGTTTGTCTTATTCTCAGTATGAGTGAGCACAGCTCTCTCTATACAGCTGTCAGTATGGCTGTACAGATATTTTGTAAATAGCTCAGCATATACTGTGGTATTTATGGTTTTTGGGGGTGCTTGGAATTTAGCCAAGGTGTTGCTTAGCAGAGAGAGGTTAGTCTTGGAATAGTTCCAAAAGGTTTTTGGTTTTGCTGGGTCCCCGGATATAATTTTATTTCATGTAATACTGCCTTATGGTCAGATCTGATGAGCGAAGACATTACATTGGGTGAGAAATAGCTCCTCCCCCAAAGTCCATGAGTACAAAGTCAAGGATGTTTGTACCTTTGGTTTGAGAATGGGCCAACTCTTCCAGGATGTTGGTATTAACAGACTTTAGTAATCACTGGACATGTGCATTAGAAGATGTGTAAAATTCTCACCCTATAGAGGGGTAGTTGATATATCCCCCATGAATATTGTATTGAGTTGAATGGTGAGGGGCTATATTATTGAAATAGGTAGTATGGGTTTCCTGGGATGTAGAGGGTAACTTATAGGTTGCAGTGAAATGGTATCACACCCTATTTATGGTGAGTTGCACATGTATGAGTTCCAGTGGGTCATATACTTTAACTAGTCTGGATTTGAGGTTGCTTTTAATATAGACTGAGACTCCTCCACCTTTAGTTCCATCCTGTGCAGTAGCTGGTCTAAAGGTGTGAAAGACATTATAATGTTGCATTGCTGGAGTACTGTCTGTGACTTTAAATAAACCATGTCTCCATTACTACATAGATGTCTACACTCTCCATGGCGAGAAAGGTTTTCAGGGAGTGGAGTTTCTTGTTCTAGCATTGAGCAGTACCATCATTAGATATTCAAAATGACACAGAAACTGCAAACAGAATCCCTGAACTCTAGAAATAAATTGGAATCTTTTTGCAGTTTCTGTGTCGATTTGGAGATCGTTTTTTGCTGCTTTCTTGTGTGGTTTTCCATCTTCAGATATCCTTCATAGAATCAGTTATATTAGTAGGTTTATCTGTCTGGCATTGCCTAAAAAAGACACTAGGGGGTGGAAAAGGTCTTTGCTAATATCTCAAAGCCTAGAGGGGATAGGTGTAGATCATCCCTGCCAAAGCAGTGTGATCTGTCAATTATGTCCTCCCAGGCCATCAAATTTTGTATCCCTCTGGACTGACACCAGAAGCTAAGCCAATTGTTAAAACTATTCATTCTGTTGGTAACGTGGTATTATCCTTGGAGAAGGTAGTATTCTGTTCAATGCTAGGCTCATAACTGCCTGACACATAATCAGTGAGCTCTATCATATCTTGCTTCACTTAGTCAAGGGAGATACATCTCAGGTCTTAAACACCCACATGGACTATGACAGAGTCATACTGGTACTTGTGATTCAGTGGCCTGGGTGCCTGTGTGACTTGACTGATCCTAGGCCCAGAGAGGCAGCCAACCATAACTCTCTTCTTACCCAGTCTGGTTAGGGAAACATTGATGTGCCTCATTACAGAATCACCAATAACCAGGAAATTTGGCTGTGCACTTGTTTGCCTTAAGGACTTAGCAGTAGAGGCATTGGATACAGCATTACTATGTGTAGACATGGATGGAGTTTTAATGGAGTGTTTACTTGATTGCTGAGGACCCTTTCTTTGATTGTACTGTACAGGAGGTCTTAGTGTTATAGGAAGGTTACTTGTAAGTGCCTTAGCATAAATAGTTTTATGTGTAGGTTCTTTACCCTATGCAGTAGGCATGGTGCAAGTGTCACTGACAACCTGTATAGGGTTAGTTTTGGTTGTATGAGAGTGTTTGCCTCTAGCATTAAAATGTATTTACATCTCTCGCATGCTTTATCAGTTTTATTAAGACTACATAGGTCATCACTGTACATGAGGCAATTGCTACAGTGCCTCAGAGTACCCATCTCAACCACAGTGGCCACAGAGAGGTATTGGGAGGTAAATATCCATGACTATTGATCTACTAGGGAGGAGTGAGGGAAATTTAAATGTGGAATAGGTCAATAAGACAAGGACCTTGATGACCACCACTCATCTGTGTGCAAACTAGATGCTCTAGTAGTTAAAAAAATTGTCTAGACAATAATGCCATAAGGGTGTAGATGACAAACCTTCCTAATGTAAAATAACTGTTTTTGAGCTCAAGTGCTTAAACCAGAATGATGACTCTTATCATAACAGGCACAATAAGCCTTCACCAGCAGTTACCAGCTCAGAAGGGTGGAGGCTACCCTCTTCTCCCACAAGGGTATAGACCACAAACATTCTTAATGTAAAATAACTGGTTTGGAGATCAAGTATTTAAACCAGAACTAGGACACTTGAATAACAGACACAATAAGCCTTCAGCCAACAATTCCCATATCAGAAGGGTGTAGGCTAGCCTGTCCTGCCACGGGAGTGTAGACTGCAAACTTTCTTAATGTAAAATGACTAATTTAGAGCCCAAGTATTTAAATCAGAACAAAGGCACTTCAAATAACAGGCACAATAAGCATTCACCAGCAATTCCCAGCTCAGAAGGATGACGGCTACCCTCTCCTCCCACAGGAGTGTAGGCCACAAACAGTCTTAATGTAAAATAACTGGTTTGGAGCCCAAATACTTAAACCAGAACTAAAACACTTTTAGAATAACAGACACAATAAGCCTTCAACCAGCAATTCCCAACTCAGAAGGGTGCAAAATACCTCTCCTGCTGCAAAAGTGTAGACCACAAACCTTTGTGTTAATAATTGGGGGATTATGCTATTAGGTATTTCAAGAAGAGAGGCAGGGGGCTGAAGTGTGAGCTGAATTTATCAGCCATGAAAATTCACTGTATTGCTCTGCTTACTGAAGGTGGCACCACCAACCACCAGTTCAGCACAACGGCGTATGCTGCCTTTGAGCTTTTGGACATAGTTATAGAAGGTCTTCTTCTTGTCTTTAGCCTGTGATGCTATCTAACCTCATAATTGGCCTAGTTTGACTTAATTAGCCATCTTAATTTCCTGTGTAGTTTAATTAGAGAGCTCCTATCGTTATGGAAATTATTGTTCCATACTTTAGCCATGACTTTTTTCCTTTTGTTATATACTCTATTGCAGTTAGGTTCCACCAGTGTGGATTGTTTTCAGAGTTTCTTTTGGGCTTACCTCTAGTAGGTACAGCAGCCTCCATACAGCCATTTACGTGGTTGTACATGATCTCTGTGAACAATTCTGCATATGTTGTAAAATTGGGGTTGAGAGGAGCATTTAGTTTTGATAAACTATCATTTAATAGGGTGTAGTTTGCTTTGGAATAGTGGGTGGCCACTGTGGTGCAGCGGTTAGCATTGCTTGCCTCACAGCAAGAGATTTTCTGGTTCGATCCTCAGCTGGGGTGCCTTCTGTGCGGAGTCTGCATGTCCTCCCTCTGGTCACGTGGGTTTCCTCTGGGTGCTCCGGTTTTCTCCCACATCCCAAAGACATGCTGTAGGTGGATTGGACACTCTAAAATTGGCCCTAGGTATGAGTGCATGTGTGTGTGCCTTCTGTGGAAGGTTGGGCACCGGGCTGGCAACTCAACACCATAAAACTCCACTGCTAATCATGAGCAGACAGGTGATCTGCTGTGGCAACCCCTAACTGGGAAAAAGCCAAAAGAAGAAGAAGTTTGCTTTGGAATAGTACCTGTTATAAGTTTTGTTCGGGTTACTTTGTTAACTTTTATTTTAAGGGAGAGTTTTGTGGTCTGACCTTATCAATGTGGATTTGACACAGGGGGGTTAGGAAGGGTTGCACCACTCTCCCATGCTGATGAGTACCAGTTCCAGTATGTTTGAACCTTTGGTGGGTGCGCACACTATCATGTTAATGGTATTTGTGCTAAAAAAGTCTAGGAATTGTGCTTACGAGTATGAAGAAGTGTGTGTTTCTCAGTCTGTGTAGGGGTGGATAAGTCTCACATGAATTGGGTCATTGTTTTAATGATGTCTGTTGTCTACAGTAGGACTAGGTATGAGCTATGGGATTCTAGAGACACAGAGAGAAACCTATAGCTTGCTAGGATATGGTATGGGACTGCACCTATGATGATTTGCATGCAGATAAATTCCAGCGCATTATCCTGTTTAACCAATATCGAGTTATGTTTGTTGCTAATATAGATGAAAACTCCTCCACCTTTTGTCCCTGGCTGTTCAGCTGATGATCTAAATGTGTGAAAAGTATTGAAGCCTTGCACTGCCAGAGTACTTTTTGTGAATTTAAGCCATGTCTTTGTAACGATACAGATGTCTATATTCTCCAGAGTGAGGAGACCTTGTATGGTGTGGCGTTTCTTGTTTAGGCTCCTACAACTGTGCAGTAGCACCTTTAGGTTTCTTTGAATTTTATTTGCTATGTCAGTAGGTTTGTCAATTTCACATTGCCTAAAAAATGCTCTAAGGGATTGGATAAAGTTTTAGCCAATATTTGAAAGTCTGTGGGAGACAGTTGCAGACCATCCTTAGCAAAACTATGTGGTCTGCTAACTATGTCCTCCCATGCTGACAAATATTGAAACCCTCCTCGAAAAACATGAGACTAAGTCATCTTTTGTTCATACTGTGGTATCATGCTTTGTGCAGGTAGAATGCTTCTCAGTGCAAAGAACATACCTGAGACACATATTCAGAAAGATCAACAATGTCTTTCTTCATATAGTCCAGGGAAGTACTTCTTGGATCGTTAACACCCACATGGACTATGATAGAATCATACTGGTACCAGTGGTGTAGTGACTTGCATGCATGTATAACTTGGCAGACATTGGCTCAAGTTAAGCAACTAACCATGACCTTCTCCTTGTTCAGTCTGGTGAGTAGGGGCATCTGTGTGTCATACAATGGAGTCCCCCCATGACAAAAGTCCTGGGTAAAGTGTTGGCTTGCCTTATACAATTTGCTCCACTGAATGTAGGAGTACATGTGGTGTTGCTTTTGGAGAGTGCTTTAGAAAACATTACCGTTTATAGGCTTAGGAGGTCTTTTTGGTTTAGAAGATTGCTTTTCAGTGCCCAAGCATAGGTTGGTCTGTGTGTGCCAAGGACACTATATGTGGTGGATTTGTTTGTATGCAAGCTTTTTACCCCAATGAAATTGCATATGTGCATCTTCTGCATACTGTGTTTTTTAAGGATTAAATGCCTGTCTGTGAACATGAAACAATTGCTACATTGCATTAGAATGCCCATATCTTTCAAGCTGGCTACAGAGTCATTTGGAAATTGCATACCTATGTTGTTCCGACCCATATTTGGGTGGGCTACTGTAGGTCATGTACTGGGTTATGCAGTGGTCTCCTTGGGTGGTCTTGGGATTTGGCACTACACTGGGTTAGATTAGAGTAGTGCTGTTTAAAGTGCAAACTAGCTGCTCTAACTTTGTCTCTGCATATTGGTATTGTTTTAGCCACACTAAGTTACAGGTTTCAATTCTAAGGGAAATGTTGTAGTTAAAATTTGTGCCTGTACAGGGCACTGCTAATCTCTTGATGTAATAACACTAAGAATGATTGCTTGCAACTGTAATGCCATAGCAAAACTTAAACTACCTTGACAAGGCAATTTCAAGTATTATGGGCCTTTAGAATCATTTAAAGGCAAAATCAATAAATAAAACAGTAGCACTCTAAGCTAACTGAAATACAAAACAATAAATCAAATCTCTTATCTACCAAGGATGGAGCAGGATTAAATCAGGACCTTCTCAGAGTGTGGTTAGTGTCCTAAGCAGATGGAACTTGTTAAAATCTTGCAGCAATACACAATCTTTACACAACTACAAGTGAAAGTGCAAGACTAAGGTTCAAGATCAAATGAAAAATTTGATTTTGTACATAACACACAAAATTAGTGATATATCTTTATCAGGAGTACTAGAAGTTACTCTCCCTAGACCCTCTTTGTTTTAAGTTAGAAGATGAAGTGCAAGGCAAAAGTGAGGTTTAATTCAATGTTAGACATTTTATTTTCTCATCCTCTTTTCTTACAGAGGCAAAATGAATTAATACAAATCTTCCCTTTTTGCAGTCTGTCTTCTTTGTCCAGCCTTTGGTGACTGTAGCACCTTTGCTGGATTTCCCTTATTGTTTGCTTTCACAGGAACTATCTCTAACATTACTCATGGTTCATAAGATAAGTCAAAGAGTGAAACAATACTAATTTCATGAACTTTAATTGTACTTTGACTTAAGAAAGGGGTTTATTCGCATCATGGTATTAGAAACCCAAAAGACTTGGATAAATAAAAAAGATAGGTTTTCATATTTTCTTGCATTTTCTGGTCTGTTGAATATTTTTCAGGGGCTGCTATCCTCTGGTCTCCTAGAAGACAACATTTTTGCTGCATAGGAAAGCTGCACAACTATTTTCTGCCAGTTTGCCTTCAGAAAATTACAGAACTCTAATTTCAGAGATGATTTTGTGGGTGGCAGTCACTTTAACTATGAAGCCAGGCATTCTGTAAGCTCCTTGTAAGAAGGGTGTCATCTTTTACAAGGACATGATAGTTCTCAGAACAGATTACCAAGTTCACTTAATATTATTTTGCAGTTTTGTCTGAATTATTTATAATTATTAGTTCTCTTGAGTAGGATTTTTTTAGTTGGACTATGATGTTTGCAGATGACATTGTGATCTGTAGTGAGAGTAGGGAACAGGTGGAGGAGACCCTGGAGAGATGGAGATATGCTCAAGAGAGAAGAGGAATGAAGGTCAGCATGACTAAGACAGAATATATGTATGTGAATGAGAGGGAGGATAGAAGAATGGTGAGGATGCAAGGAGTAGAGGTGGCGAAGGTGGATGAGTTTAAATACTTGGGGTCAGTAGTTCAGAGTAACTGTGAGTGTGGAAGAGAGGTGAAGAAGAGAGTACAGGCAGGATGGAGTGGGTGGAGAAGAGTGTCAGGAGTGATTTGTGACAGACGAGCACCAGTAAGAGTGAAATTGAAGGTCTACAAGAGGGTAGTGAGACCAGCTATGTTATATGGGTTGGAGACAGTGGCATTGACAAAAAGGCAGGAGTTAGTGCTGGATATGGCAAAGTTAAATATGTTAAGATTTGCACTGGGTGTGATGAGGGTAGACAGGATTAAGAATAAGTATATTAGAGGGTCAGCCTAGGTTGGAAGGTTTGGAGACAAAGCCAGAGAGGCAAGATTACGTTGGCTTGGACATGTGCTGAGGAGGGATGCTGAGTATATTGGGGAAAAAGATGCTAAGGATGAAGCTAGCAAGTAACAGGAAAAGAGGAAGGCCTAAGATAAGGTTTATGGATATGGTGAGAGAGGACATGCAGGTGGTTGGTGTGACAGACCAAGATGCAGAGGACAAGAAGAAATGGAAACAGATGATCCGCGACGACCCCTAATGGGAACAGCCGAAAGAAAATGATGAGTTCTCTTGAGTAGGATTTTGTAATAATACAATTTTTTAAACATCTACCTTCCTCTGTCTAACTTGTAGGTTGATGCGTGTCTTGTTAGATTAACCCATTTGTCTGTCTCTGCTGCTGTAGTCTTTGTTTGGTGTCAAATCACTACATGATACTTATATGTTAATTAGAAATGTTTTGTGTAACACTCCTGTTCTTGCTGGCCTTTTTTCTTCATAAAAACAACAGTCCCCTACCCCTTTGTTGCCCTTTTTTTCAGTTAGCTAGTTTCCTGTCCACTTCAACATTTTGGATTACAGCTCATTGCCAGCCTCCTCTGATGAGGCACAATGTTAGAGGCCTTGCTTAATGTCTGGGTGCATCACATCAACAGGATTTCATTTGCAATTCTCACTGCTGAGTTACTTATAGAACTGGATCAAGATAACCTGAGCAGACATGTGCTGAGTGAAGCAATACTGCCATCTATAAGTCAGTTAATATTTATAGAAGTCATCAGTCTACTCCACAGAATCTTTTCTGCTAAGTATGTTTGGTCCTTCCTGCCAAGTAGCATTCAATTGTCTGTGTATGTCTCCATCTCTCCACATTCGGCTCCCCTTTACTAGCAGTGAGCTTAATCTGTTATGTTAATGCAGTAAACTCTCAGTTAACAGGCACCCATGGGAAAACAGGCCTGACTAATGCTGTACCCTATACTATTTCTTTGATTGGTGTGTTTCTGCAGGGGGAAAACAGAAAGTGCAACTTATGAAAATTGTACTGTATTTCTTCCTTTTTTTTCTGGTTGCTTGAGTTCCGGTTAACTGAGAGTTTACTGTAAAAGAACAAATTGTTTGTCTCTTTGCTGTATAACACTTTTCATTATTTCTCCAATTATCCCCAAATATTGCCTTTTCCATTTCAGACCCTTTTCTTTATGTCTTTTTTTAGGTTAAGCCTTGGCAACAAGATGGGTTTTTGTACTAACATCCTAATAGTCCTTTTCCTTCCATATCCCTTCGCTTTCCGTCCTCCCATATGCTGCCCTCTTTTCAAGCATAACCTTACTTTGTCATTCTTCTGATACAAAGCTGTGCTTCCATTCACTTTTTCACTCCTTCATTGAAGTAAACCCACAACTCTTCCACTGTTTTTATTTCCTGCCCTCCTCCTCTAACATTTCTCATTGCACTGCCTTATAGACTCAAGCTGTCCCTTCTGTATCCTAGAGTTTTTTTCTTGTAATTTCTCATCATTGCACACAGACATAGCAGCCTACATTCTACCATAATCACTTTTGTCGCATGTTTGTATCATCTCAACCAATTGTACCCCAGCTGCATTGGGCCAGGGATATTTTTGTTCCTTACTGAAGTTCTCAGTCACTACTTATGCCCATTTCAACTTCTACTACTTTCCACTTCTTTCTTGCGCATGATATAAGCACCTCCTTGATCATAGATGGAATGTTAAGGTCTCTCATGACTGGTTTTCCTCTTCCACCTGCTCCTGTTTACCGATCTAGTACATTTTTAGAAAATGAACTTAAAAAACGCCAAGCCCCCAAAACCTCAGAATTCCAAGGAGGTATATATTTACACATAGCAGGCCTGCTTTCAAACCAAGAAACCGTGCTTATGACACCGTATCAGTGTACACAGTGGAAGAAAAAAATACAGTTAAAAACAAACCACGACCAGTGCTGCCCCTGCTAACTGTTATCTGTACACTGTCAGATCATGCTGTAGTTTGCATCTGGGTACATCGCCTGTCGGGTTCTAAAGGAAAACATTTTGCCTTGATTTTTATTACATTTATTAGTTTAAGAAATCCCAATAAACATAAATGCTTTCTTGAAACACTGATTTGGTGTCTGCATTCCCATTCAGATTAGACAGTAACTGGGAATGGTGGGTGTGTATAAAGTGAAGAAAAGTAAAGTAAAACTTACATTTTCAGCACAGTTTGATCTTATTGCAGTCACAGATGGGCTTACCCACTGGACTTAACACAGTATGAGTCAGTAATCCTGGGATCTTGACAAGTATTTTATGACTAAAATATAATTAATGAATGAATGAATGACTATAGACATTAAGAAACACTTCATTTAAGTATAAAGGCAATCAGCAAGTTGCAAGCAGACATACTATTCAAAAATTAGTTGGAGGAGCTATTTGTATAAAATAAATGTAATGTGGCGTTTATAAAAATCAATACTAAGTTTACAGATAGCCAATTTTCAAAACTTAATATGCCCACCGGTGTACTGAGCTATGCCAGCCTTTCTAGAAGCTATGTGACCCTCTGACTATGGCTTCTGGCCTCATAAGACTTCTGGATGGCAAGGTATTGCTTAGTATCCATTGATGTGGTAGTTATCAAGTGTTATTCCTTACTTATGAGTGCATTATCTTCATTTGAGTGTCTTGCAGATAGTGATCTGTAAGCTGTAATGACCTAGTGGATTTACCTGCAGCTAGTGATCTGTATGCCTTAGTCACCCACTAGAGGTCCCTGCAGATAGTGATCTGGATGACCTAGTCATCCGAAGGAGGTCCCTTAAGCTAGTGATATGAATGACCAAGTCACCCAGTCAAGGTCCCTGCAGCTAGTCATCTGTATTCCCTAGTGACCAAATGGAGGTCCCCTGCAGCTTGTGTCTCTATGTGTAGTCACCCATTAGAGGTCCCCTGCAGCTTGTGTCTCTATGTGTAGTCACCCATTGGAGGTCCCCTGCTTCTGTCATCCATTTCGCAGTCAGCATCCCTTCCTGCCTTTCTTTTTCTCATTACTTTGGTGCATGGTACATTTCATCCTGTCTTGAATATGCAGACCCATCATTTGCCACTTTTGCTGTCATCTTTTTTTATATTTTCTGAATCCAGATTTCATAGTGTTCACTGCCTATTCAGCATAGCATCTGCTTTATTTAAACCTGCCATGTCTTTGCCTCCTTCTACTCACATATCATACAACTGATAAACACGTGTGCCTTTGCACAGCTTCACTTTCCACTGGCTGTTGCCTCTTTTCTCCCACGCATTGCTTCGTCTTCTGTTTTTTTTTAACATACTATCACTTCTAATCCCTACATAAAGATTTCCCTCTTCTCCCTCATTTTAATTAAACAATTTTATTTTTATGAGCCTCCTTCCCCCTCTGGTGAAGGCAGGTTGCAGTGGAAAGCCTGAGATCCTTCGACAGTTGTTAGAATGTATCTAGTAATGACTTGATAACTAGTATGTGGTGGTAGCTGTTAAGTTCCCTAACTTAATAACAGCCACAATCTTCGGTTATTTATTTCCAGCTCAGCAACCATTTTCATCTCCGTCTCTCAAAGATTTAGACTTAAAAACAGTGCTGCATTCCAAGGCTAAATCTACTCATGAAACCTTCTGTTTAAATAATTTAGCTAATCAGTTATACATTTGCTTATAGCAGAAATGTGAGCTAGCAATTTACTGTGCATCATACAGTGTAATTCAAGTACAGCAGATACGAAGTACATAGCAGTGATGTAATGTGTGCAGCTAAATGCCAGGTACTAACTAAATAATAAATAGAATAATATGCAACTACGCTCTGTCACTAAAAGGCTAAGCTTCTTAAAGTTCAGAGTTATGAGCTAAAATAAGCTTAAAAGAATAGAAATTTTAATGATTTATAGATGAAAATAGGCAAACGTAATTAAACACTTTAATACCTTATCACCTACTGGATTAACCATGATATTTATTGGACAATTTTACTTATGTTAGTGCTGTAATTCATGTTGTTTGGTTCTTATTCAGTCTTTAATTAACATACATTGTGTATTTTGCTGTACATGTATATGTACTTTCTGAATTTGCTTCTCCCAAAAGTGTCAATGCTGAGGTGCTGGGTGTTCCTCTTTTTCAATTATGCCTGTTAGTAAATTATTATTCTTAAATTGATGTTTATTAGTTTGTAGTGTTGTACTCGAGTTACTGACATATCACTATTATTTTATTATATTTCACCATGATTGTGGAGGCAGATGACATAGCCGTACAGTTTACTCTTTGTGTGTTGCACATTGCTCTCAACTTCTAAACAGAAAACATCTGAACAAAGCCAAAAATAATGGGGGGACAAAGCCCCCCCCAAAAATAGGGACAAACTTCAAATATTGCTCTTATAAACTTAGAAAGTTGTTAGAATAAAATATATTGTGTTACCATGCATTTTCTGAGGGATATTAAGTCTGGAAATTCAAATGCCTGTCATTATTTATGGAATTCACTCTTTACTGATTTGCCACAAAAATCCATAAAAATCACAATTTTTTTTGAGGAACAGATCAAAAATATGAGGGAAAAATCTGGACATTCTGCAAAAATCTGGATACTTGAGAGGTCTGGTGTTGCAGTCATTTCTAGCTATATGGGTTGTATCTTGCAAAGATCAGACATCTGGATTGTACACAAAAACATTTGTTGTTCCCTGTCCTCTTTTGTGTATGTCCCTCAGAGTATGAGAATGTTAGTATAAAAGGGGATCTACTGGCATGTAAGTTGAGAGCTTTCTTGCCATTGAGCCCTCAGACTGTAATTCTCTGGTTCCTGATTCCCTCTGGTGCTGCTGCATGGGATACAGTTAAAGGTTGGGAACAGAAAACAGCCTTTTCAATTGGACATCAGGCTGCCACTAAGAAGGGAGAACATTATTTTCTGATATAGGAAGGTTCAGATGGAATTTCTGTGGTTTTACTCTGGGAGGAGGTAGCTGGTTTTCTTATGGAAGTGCAGATGTCTGATATTTTTTATTTTTTATTTTTATTTATTTTACATTTGTTTACCGGGCTGGTCCGACTGGATGTATTTCCATTTTCAGCAGAGGCCCGGGGAGAAAAGCTCCACATAGAGACAAACACAGTTACATTATATATAAAAAAATAGCAGGCAAAACATGATTCTAGACTACATTACACAATTGATACATACATACTAGATAGGACATCACCATTAAGTTCTATTACAGAAATACAAGCTAGAAAGGTTCTGTAACAGTAAAACATTTGCGGAAAGTATAAAGTACATTCAGGTGCAAGACCATTAATTTGGATACTCTAGGAAACAAATCTCAAAAAAAAAAAAAAAAAAAAAACAAGCAACTTTCTTCACCTTCCATTCCAGTTCTAGGGATGAGTGGTATAATTTTGCTAAATGTCAACTCTTCACCTTTACTGCCACATTCAAGAAGAAAAAGATTTTCCTCTTTATTGGAGTATGACTGTCCTCCTAAGTATGAAGAAGGGGGTCTTGATTATACATCTATTTTCTCCTGTTCAGTTTTAGTCAGAGTCTCAGATGAAAATTTCATCTGACTCACTATTGGAAGACATTACATTTTTCAGACATGATTTCCAGAGTGAAGGTATTTTTTTTTTTTTTAGTGAGAGGAAAATAAATCTCCAAGACATAGCATGCATACAATGGCCTCCTCCTTGTCAGTCCCTATAAATCCCTGACTAACTCCCCAGTTATGAGACACGAGAAGATGGATTTAACTCTGCCTATTCCTCTTCTGATATCCAGCCACCTGCTCTTAAATAGCCTGATGTTCTGTACAAGATGTTTCATTTGCATAAATATTTGATCAGAAACCCTTTGTAGACCCTACTATCATTTCAATGAATAAAGACAGATCTTCCTAGCATTTATGTTCACCAAACCAAGTTCCTCTTCACAAAAGATGGAAGAGCTTTTGACAGATGTGTCAAGAGGCTAGATACTACTTCTACCTTGGCCTGTAGAGTTTTATACGGTCAAACTTGTATGGCCTAGTTCCTCTTTGCCACCTTCTCTGACATGGATCAGACAATAGCTAATGTACACCCTTCAGAAGCTATATCTTAAGTGCGCAGTATGCTTTTTTCAGTTTACCAGGTCATTAAGAATACTCTAATGCATTCCTATGACGTATCTGATACAGTAACTAGAGCTGCAGCCACAGACTCTGTGACATGAAAGATGTGATTGACTCTGACAGTAGAGTCTCCCAGAGTATATCAAGGCCCAGATCTTAAATGCTTCTTTAGACAAATCTTTTCTATCTTTTTGCAGAGGTTTTAACATTTTTTATGAGAGAGGAAAGTTTACTCCAGAGATTTAAGAAGACCTATTCCAAAATATAGCAGAAACTACTTTTCCAGTCTTCAGAGAGACCTTTAAATCTGGACACTGAAAGTCAGGGAAACAAGCAGGGGGGATACCAAGGAAAAAGGAAATGGGCCACAGCATCCTTCCCAAACAAAGAAATCTGCATGGCTGTGTGATTTTCCCCTGTTCCTCTCTTTTCCAATCTCATCCATTCTTCACACTTTTGAGAAAAATGTGTATTTTTTTTCTTTCCTCTGTGGAAACAGATTGCTTCAGATTTTTGGGTACTTGAAATAATCTGTCAACATTACAAAAGAGTAGTAGATAGCCTACTCTCCATGATATGGAGTATCCCCTCATCCAAAATAAATCAGACCCATTTGTTTCCTCCTATCCTCTCTCAAATGCTTTCACATGGAGTGCATATACCTCATTCCCAATAAGGTAAAAGGTTTTAGTCTGGAATATTTCTAGTGTCCAGAATAGAAGGCATTTGGAGACCTGTTCTGGATATTTCCTTTCTTAATTGTTTTATAAAAGTGCCAAAATTCAAGATGTGTACCTTACAAAACTTTGTTTCCCTTATTTCTGAACACTTCTTTCTTGTGATTCTATATCTTGAGAATACTTATCACATTCAAGTTCACAAAGATTTCAGATCTTACTATTTCTGGGTCACATTTTCAATATACTTCTTTAACCTTTGGTCTTTCAACAGCTCCAGTGGTATTCATAAAATGCCTGGCTATAGTAATTGCTTCTTGCAGAATACAAGTGACCCACATAATTTGGATGATTGCCTCATTTTAGAATACTTTCAAATTACAGACATTCCTTGTCTTCATAGTAAATTTGTTTCAAAGCCTAAGTTCATAGGTTGGTACTAGGCTATCAGCCCCAGGGCCTATACAAGCCTAGCCATAACAATTCCCTGGCTATTTCTTCCCACACTATTTACTTCCCTGGACCCCTGTCTAGCAGGGTGACTGACATGATCCCTGGGGTGAATTTCCTTTCTCCCATCCAATTGTCAAGGTTCCTTTTGAAGAGGACCAAAGAGGCACTCTGCTTGACATGTATGGGCAATTTATTCCAGAGTCTGGGGAGTCTCTGGGTCAGGATCCTATCCCTCCAGCATGTTTTGTTTATTGTGATGACAAGGTTTAGATCCCTGGAGCGTGTGGCTCTGAGGGATTGGGATTTCTTTAAGTGTAGCATGTCCAACAGCTCTGGGTTTGACATGGCCTTGTATGTTAAGCAGAGATCGCCTCTGAGTAGACGATATGCACCAGAGTATAGCTGGAGTTTTTTAAGGCGGTCAGCATAGGGCATCTGCTTTAGGTTTTACCTCTTATGCAAACTCAAACGGGAAAAATCTTCTCTGATACCTTCTCACAGGTTGACATTTCTAAGGTCCAACTGGACACATCCCTAATGATGAGATTTGTTTTTCCAGAAAAGGTATACCTTTACCATTCTTATTTATTATATCTAAGCAACTAGTCTATGACCACTGCAAGGGATTGCCTTAGGATCCTGGGCATTTTGGCATCAACTATCCTTATGATTCCCTTTGCCAGGTTACATATGAAGAAAATTCAGTGATTCCTCTGATCAATTAGGGCCCAGCATCATTATCATCTCACCTTTCCTATGTCAATGCTGAGTTTTGACAAAAAAGAAACTTAAGGTGGGCAAGCCAGGCTGAGATCAGTCAGGTTTTCCCTTTACTCCCTCCATGCCTACCCAATTTGTAATAACAGAAGCTTCAAAATTTGCTTGGGGTTAGTGTCCAAAAGGATCAAGGTTCAAGGAACTTGAGGTACAGATTTTAAAAAGAAATGCATAAACCTCAAGGAGATGAAGGCCTTGATAAATGCATTTAGAGCCTTTTATCAAATGTGGACTCCAGGACCACTACTGGCTATTACATACAACACAACTGTTATGTAGTGCATAAACAATTGGGGCGGGGGTGCTGGTTTTACCTCTTATGCAGACTCCATGATTGCTTGGGAAACATAGGAAATAGCAACTCACCAAAATCCCTCCCATCAGGCAGCCTGCATTCCATCAGAGCAAAACATTGTAGCAGACTCTCTGTGCAGATTCATGACTGAACCTCTTGAATGTTTTTTACTCACAATGGTCTTCCAGAAGATTGTCCATCTCTGGGGTCTACCCAGGTAGATGTTTTTGCCTGTATTTCCATCAGACAATAGTTCCATGTAACAACACCTTGCAGAAAGGCCTGGAAAACAAATGTTTTTTTTTCCTCTGGATAGCAATGTACCTCTATGCCTTACCTCCTGATTTGTACAGATGCTTGTGTTGAAAAATGTATTTGTAAAGCTGCTTGTGTTAAAAATGTACCAACAGTGGGTCCTCTTTGTATTGTAACTGATTAAATGTATATGTTTTAACACACGATATTAGAAGAGAAGAGGTTAATCTCAGTCCAGCCAACTTTGAAAAATAGTAAGAAATTAAATTACTTGGTTTAGGCCGTAAAGATCATATCTTACAGTTCTGATTGCAGCCAGAGACTAAATGTCTGTGCCAGAGAATGATTTATTAGCTCCTGTAGGAAGAGTGGAAGTGTTTTATGTATTTATAACAGCTAATAATGAAATTACAAAACACGCACTTATGAATAAAAGGAAGATGTATCTTATCTTGTGGGCTTGCTTGCTTCATAATTATGATAGATAGTATCTCACGAGGCAGTTTATCTGTTTCCCATAATTTATATTAAAGAAAAATGTAATTGTCCGGCTTCAGATCTGCACTGGTAAATCTCAAAACATTTTATATATTATTTTTATTTATTTTTATTCATCAGTTGTTGGCTGGGTTGGCTCACTAGCTTTTCAGAAAAGACCTAAGATGGTATTTATGCTACTAGGGAAAATTTGGCCGTGGCAGTTGGGAACTTGGTCATTGCCCAGCTCAAATAAAGGGGCTAGGATTATAAAAGTAGTAGTAGTAGTGCAGGAATACTGGAAAAATGAGTTTGGAAATCAGAAAGGGAGAGATAGAAAACAATTTTATAAAAATATTATGCAAAATGGTTTTATATTGATCTTTGGGTGAATTTAAGGGAAAATAAGGTGGGGCAATTAGACTAAAAATTAAGTGATTTTTCTGATCTTTAAGAAAGACAAAGGAGATGAGTTTTAAATAATTTACCAACTAAAGTCTTATTTGGTTTGTAAGACTATGAAGGAAAGGTTATTTGGTAAATGTGAATTAGAACCATCTATGCTGCATGTACTTTTAGCTTGTCCAAAGTTTAGTAGACTGTTGGAAAGGTTAAAACTATTTTAGGGGAGAAGGATGAAATAAAATGTGGATAAAATAACTTGTTGATATTTTCAATATTGTGGAAAATGTCTTGCTGACATTCTTGATAAAATATGCATCACAATCATTTTGAGTACTTGGAATGCTATATCTACAGATTTATTATTCAATAAGGTGTATAATGTAAATGAAATATTAAGGAAAATTAAGTTATTCTTATGGAAAAAGGGACGGGTGTTGAAGTCTAGTAGTGATTTAGAATTTTAATTCTGTGTATGAATGGGTATAGAAATGAGTAAGTATTGGTGTTTTTCTTATGATGTGAATATATAAATTAGTATGTCTGTAATAAAGGACCCCCTACTCTTTTCAAGTACCTTGGGGTCTTTTTTGTGCACTTGAGCTAACAACTTAAGCAGATGAGACCATGGTTTATCATCTAATTCAAAGGAGGGCACACTCAGTAGTGCAGCACTTGCCTAATGCTGCACTGTAGAGTCGGCATTTACAAAATTAATCTGATCACATGGTGTGGAAATAGAACCCACAGCCTTCTGATCTTCTAGCAGCAAAGGTGAGTATGCTATATGGTAAGACATCGGCACTGATCACAGATCACCTTTCAAGCCATTATCTCAACCATTCATGATCACATCCTCTTCCTTCCTTCAATAACTTACAGAGTGCTTCCTTCTGTTTATGCTGTATTGTTTTAATCATACGCATACTGTATTTATATTGCGAGAATGAATACTATGTGACAAGCGTTGCAAAAGAAGTAATGTCTTGGTAAAGGGCCATCCATTTCTGCATTGTTGATGTCTTGGTATAGGATACTGAATTTGTTCACTCTCAGATTAGCACTGCTAAAGAAATCTGAAACCAGAGACTTATGTAAATAGCAGATCTCCTTACATCAGTATCAACTGTATTTGCTACTCTCAGTGAGAGTGAATAATAGAAAATGCAGACTTACATATATTAAGTCCAAGAGTGCTGTTTCTGGCAATATTACCTTTATCAAAGGTATGGCAATCTTGGTTTACAGGTGTTTACTTGGCTACGACCACAAGGGCCTTCTTAAGCCTAGTCATGCATCCCAAATCAATGATAAGTTCTGGTACCCTTGATAAGTGTAAGCAGAGGATTGGGACATGAAACATTTACAAGCAGGGGCCTGGGAGATGAACCATTTACAGGTTGCCTGTGTCCATTAGAGACATAGGTACCAAGTCAGGAATGAATTTTCTGTTCCCCATCCAATTGTTCATGTTACACTTGAATTAGGTTAGGGAGGAACTCTGCTTCACATGGCTAGGGAACCTTTTCCAGAGATGGGGCAGTCTCTGGGATTTATACCTGTCTCTCCTGTAAGTCCTATTTATATCCCAGGCAATGTTTAAATCTTTTGAATTGGTCATTCTTGTGCTGTTTGTTTTGTGGATATGCATGAGGTCCATCAGAGTGGAGTCTGACAATGCCCTATATGCCAGGCATTGATCTCCCCTCAACAGCCTGTAGGAGATGGAATACAAGGTTAGGGCTTTGAGGCAGTCTGCATAGGACATTTTACCTATGCCCTGTATTCTTTTAGTGAGGAACCTCTGTGGACATTCCATTTGTTCGATATGCCTGGTTAGGTACATACCAAAGGGGGCATTGTACCCAATGATATGCCTAATGAATGCTGAATAGAGTGAAACAATGACTTCCTTGGACCTAGATGCCATTCCTTTGTTTATAAGTTGTGTAGTATAGAATGATTTCCTCACTGCTGTAGACAAGTGATGATAAAAGGATAGATTGCACTCTATGTGTGTCCCGAAGTCCCTGATTACAGGGTCAACCCTAAAAGGTGTGTTGTCAATATGATAGTTACCAGGAGTGCATAACTTACAACTTACTGTTATACATTTCTTGGCATTTAGTATTAGCCCATGGCTCTGACACCAGTTGTTTGTCTGTGTCAGCCCTTCTTGGAGAACATTTGTGTCAGTGTGTGATTCAAGTGACAGCTCCTAATTTGTAATCATCTGCAAATTTAGTCAGCCAGAGACCATTGACACTGGCCTTGATTTCAGAGAAGTAAATGCCAAAAAGTAGAGGTCCAAAGACCAATCCCTGAGGAATTCCACTTGTGACTGGTCTCTTTGTAGAGGTGGATTCCCCAAATTTAACTTACTGAGTCCTGTCTTTGAGCCAGTTGTCTATCCACTGGGTGACAAATGGGTTTATACCTAACCTCCTGAATTTGTCAACAATGCCTGAGTGTGGTATTGTGTCAAAATCCCTTGGCCAAGTCAAGGTAGGCAGTGTGAACCATTTTGCCCTCATCCATTGCTTTGGTGACCTTCTCAAAGAAGTCTACCAGGATGAATAGGCATGACCTGCCCTTGATAAAACCAGACTGGGTTTGGTCCAGTGTCTACTGGTTTATTATATCTCTGCTGATCATCTCCATGATAATTCTTTCCATGGCTTTGAATATAAGAATAGTGAGACTTATAAGTCTGTAGTTTCCAGAGTCATTAGATAGAGATGGCACAGCTTTGTGCAGACAGATGACGGTTGCTGTTCTCCATTCATGAGGTATGAAGCCTGTTTACAGGCTAAAGTTAAATAGCAATTCCAGAGGTCTTGATAGTTCATGTTTCATGCTATTTAGAAGGCATCCTGGGATATTGTCTGGGCCCATTGGTGCAGTGTTCTTGGTCTTAGAGAGCATTAGAGACCTGTTCCCTAGTTTTAAGAAGGGGAGTTGGATTTGATAGTATTTCCTGAGGTAAGGTTGAGGGTAAAGAGGGGGAAAGTTGCAGATGAATTTGTCGGCCAGTAGGTTTGCTGTATCTTCAGGCTGTATATAGGTGGCTCCATTTGCAATAAACTCTATACACAACTGTGTATTGCCTTTAAGACGGCAGACATAGCTATAGAATGCCTTGTGGCTGTCCTACGCCTAAGAGGTCAAATTTACCTAAAATTTGGCTTTGATAGACTTTATTTGTCCTCTGAGTTGCGAGTTTTGTTTGATGAGAGTGCTTTTATCCTACTGGGTGCTGCACCTCCTAATTTTTGGCATGATTTTTTTCTTCCTTCTGTTACACAGCCTATTGATTTTGTGATTCCACCAGGGTGTTTTTTTTTTTGAGTTAGCTCTGTACTTCTTCCTGGTGGGTACAACTGCATCTATGCAGTTATTAACATACTTATATAAGGTTTCTATCAGCAGTTCTGCATACACAGCAGTGTTCTCAGGGTTTATGGAGGCTAGGAATTTTGCCAGGTTATCACTTAATAGCAGGAAGTTAGCCTTAGAGTGGTTCTTGAATATTCCAGGGTTAGCTGGAGATCTAGGTTTTATTTTTACTTCAAAGGAGACCAGTTTGTGGTCTGACCTTACCAGGAAAGACATTGCACTAGTGGATATGCAGCACTCTGCCATACTAATGAGGACCAGATCTATTATGGTTGGACCCAGTTGGTGTGTTGACAATCTGGTCCAGGCAGTTTGTGTTTACAAAATCCAGGAATCTCTATGCCTGTACGTTTAGTGTTGTATAGGATTCCCAGTTAATTGTGGGGTAATTAAAGTCACCCACGGATATGGTATTGAGTTGAATGGTGTGTGTTTCCAATAAGTTTAAATACATGATATGGGTTTCCTGGGTCATAGAGGGGGACCTATATCTTGCAAGGAAGTGGTATCGGATTTTGTCTATGGTGATTTGGACTTGGTGTAGCTCAAGTGCATTGTCTTGCTTGACCAGTCTTGAGGCATATTAATTTTTGATGTAGATTTGTGGAAGGCATTATAACATTGCACTGTCAGGTTGCTCTCCATGGTTTTAAACATCTCAGTGACTGCCCAGACTTTCTTGCTTTTGATTTCCTATGTCAGAAGTGCTTTCAGTTTGGCATTGCCTAAAAAAGACACTATGGGGGGAGACAATGTTTTAGCTAAAATTCGAAAGCCTAGAGGGGAGATGTGCAGACCATTCCTGGCAAAGTAAGGTAGTCTGTTAACCATCTCCTTCCATGCTGACAAATATTGCAACCCTTTAGAATGACACCAGAAACTAAGCCAATTATTAAAGTCATTCATCTTTTGTTCGTATTGTGGCATCATTCTCGGAGAGGGTAAAATGCTGCTCAGTGCTAGGCTCATACCAGCCTGGGACACATATTCTGAGAGCTTCATGATGTCTCTCTTCATACAGTTTAGGGAGGTAGATCTCATGTCATTACAAATACATGGACTCTGACTGAGTCATACTGGAACTTGTGGTCTGGTGAACTGAGTGAGTGCATAATGTGGTGGATCCTTCCCCTGATAAGAAACTGACTGTGCCTTTCTCCTTACCCAGCCTGGTAAGAGGGACATCAGTGTGCCTCATGAAGGAGCCTTATGGGCTTAGAAGTAGAGGCTCCATGAGATGAGGCTGTATGTGTTGATGTAGGTGTTGTTTTGAAAGAGTGCATTCTGGGATGCTGATGGTATTTGTTATGTGTACGTCATCTAGGAGGACTGTGGTGTTTAGGAAGGTTACAATGAAGTGCCTCATCATATGTGGGTCTAAATGTCTGCTTTGAATTCTGGGTGATGAGTGTAGCATGTGTACTACTGACAACCTTATTGACATTAAGAGTACTTTAATGTGAGAGCTTTGCCTCCAATGACATTGTGTAAATATAACTTTAACATACGGTATCAGTTTGTTTGAGAATTAACTGCTTATCAGTAAACATGAAGCAATTTCTATATTGCCTCAGGATTCCCATATCCACCAAGCTGGTAATGGAGCTAGTTGGAAAGTTCATATCCATGGCAACAAACCCTTCTTTATTGATTAAACAGTTGGAGTGAGAATATAATGCAATGTCAGGAGTGTCCAGTTTGCAACTCTGAGGACAGTGCTTGTTCATATATACAGGTTTAGGGGGTGTGGGGGGCTTGTCCTATACAAAAAAAACAACTTTAAAAGACATCAGAGATGTTTGGCATTTTTGTTTTTGGTGCAGTGAGTAAAAGTCTTGCTCACAGCATGATATTTTCCAGTTTGCTTCTTGAATGGTGCCCTTCTGTGCAGCGTCTGTATGCCCATCCTGTATTCATGTGGCTTTTGTTTCCATACTCTGGTTTCCTACCACATCTCAAAGACATTCATTAGGTGGATTGGTGACTCTAAATCAGTGAAGTACCCTGCTCCTCCTAGACAATGCATGCTAATCCTAAACCTGCCTACCACACACACACACACACACACACACACACACACACACACACACTCGCTCACTCGAAAATGTAACCCTTTATCTAACAGTTACCCTAACCCTATAAAACACACACATACAAAAGCTATATCCCTAACGTTTAACCCTTACACTAATGCTAAAAACCCATTCATCCCTAGAAACACACTAAAGCTATCCTCTGTGCTAACCCTTACCCTAACCCGAAATCCATACACTTGGACACACACAAAAATACATGCAGATGCAGACTAGCTTCAGCTTTCTTTAACTACAAGTTAGTTTGATGAACATGCCATTAACCATGTATATATGTATGTGTGCGTATATATTTATATATACATACATATATACATATATATATATATTAATATATGTATGGATGTATACACACACACACACACACACACACACACACACACACACACACACACACACATATATACAGTATGGGTTCAGTACAAAATTTCAAAATCCCAAAATCTCAAGTTTCAGAATCTCAAAATCTTATAATCTCGAAATTGTGAACCCCCCCCGAAACACCACCCAATACAGTAAAAACACGTGTATGCAGGGAGGCTGCACCCCCCACAACCCCTGCAACTTAAATATACCATCTCTGAGATCGCACTGCAGTGAGGACAAGGGAAATCTCCCGGTCCATGCTGTATGCCGATCTCCATTCAGGATTTCGAAGTTTTAAAACTTCAAACATATGATCTTCGATCATATGAAATTCAGAGTTTTGAGCTTCGAAATTCTGAAGGGAACCCATACAGTACATATAGATATATATATATATATATATATATATATATATATA
Organism: Protopterus annectens; assembly: GCF_019279795.1. Lineage (NCBI taxonomy): Eukaryota > Metazoa > Chordata > Ceratodontiformes > Protopteridae > Protopterus > Protopterus annectens. The sequence continues at coordinate 298,370,785 of NC_056727.1, read as the reverse complement.
TATATATGTGTGTGTGTGTGTGTCAGTACTGGTGGGAGCTAGGACAAATGATTAAGTGCATACATACACTCTCCCTCACACAGTAGGTGTCACAGATATGGATTGCTGCACAAGTTTTCATGCATTTCTGTTACACTGAGGGGATATACTTTAGGAAGTTTGGGGTGAGGGGTTAATGCCAGTTCCAAACCCAGGTAAAGTTAAAGAACCAAAACTGTGTCAAAGCATTAAGTTTCTAATAATGATTTTGCTTCAAAAACACAAATTATAATTAAGGAATGTTTAGAAAGAAAAAAACAATTGCTTTGCATTCCTTAGCCGAAAGTCTGCTTTTACTTTTCTGTCCTCTTGCAACTGTAACATGAAATCTAACATGACATAAAAGCATACAACTGATGTTCCTAGAACTGTAGCATTGTTCCAACAAATCAAATTAACACACAATTAGAATAGTCAAAAAGAACAGTTACTGTATAGTCATGTTTCCAATGTGCTGCTTGAAAAAGATTTTAACTTTTCAAAAGTGCTACTTAAATTGGTATTACAGTAACAGTAGAAAATGCAGGAGCATTCAAAGCATGATTAATATCTTGTAATTTTTGCATGATTGAAAAGAATTATCCTAGTTTTTCACTTTATATACAATTTCTTACTACAGAGAAATCACGACTTATTTTAAATGCCATTTGAATTTGCTGATACTAGGTGACTTGTTATTTACCTTTTATATGAACACATTTTTTTATTTGCCTTTTGACATTTTCACTTTTCTATATATTAGGAATTTACTTATTTGGACATATTAATGATAATATTTACATTCCATTGCGATGCAGAGCTTGTTCTCAGAAGGCTTATAACATTATTTAATTTATGGTAACTTTAAACTTGTAATCTTATATGTGAAGCACTGCAAAATGTATACCAATTTTATTTAATACGTTGAGAGGAGTTGTATATACCCAATTATAAGTAAATATTATTTCTGTGATAATGAATCTTCAGAACGGTTTCATGCCACAAATGTAAAAGATTACATATGCTACAAGCTTCACATGCCGCTTATTTAACCTGGGCAACCTTTGTTCTGATTTATTTTATTAGCCCTCTGTTACTGTCAAGTCTTAGCACTCTAGCTTCCCAGATGGTGGTAAGTTAAGCAACTTGAAAAGAAGCAGACTTATTCATTGTGTCATCTTATCTTTTGTGGGATGCAGTGACAATTCCCTTGAAATACAATCCCACCCCCCATTGCTTGCATGTACTGAAACCATTACATCTTTTTGGCATTGTATATAATCATGATATATGACCAGAGAGCATCCTGCATGCTGTACAACTCCGATAACATAAAACAGAAATTTAAGAATAATATTTATTCTCTCTCTGTCTAGACATTACTTTATATCATAAAATTGTGACATTGTGTGAACGGCTCGAATGTGATATGCTTATGTTTCATCTTCTTGATTAAAGGTGTTATAGGAAAACAGCTTACAGTAAATAGACTTAACTAAATAATGAGTCATGTAAAAGTTCCGCCCTTGAAAGAGATATGTTCTATTCTTAAAGCAGATAAGGAGGACACAGGCATAGACAGGCCCACTAAAAAAAAGACATTTATACATACATCAGTTTGAAATGGAAATGTAGCAGATGTTAATGCTACCGATAAATGTATTTTATCTTTATGGTTGCAGAATTATTACTGGATGCTGATTTTTAAGAAAGAGCATTATATTTCAGATTCCAGCTGTAGTAAGAACACAGCCTCTCTTTGACTCTGTATTTGGTTCTTTTATCTGTATTCTTCAGAATCTTAAATTAAGAAACAGTTTCCTCCTTCCATCAGTTCTGTTTCTAAATTGCTTGCCCTGGTGAGGGTTATGGTGTTAGCAAGCAGAACAGAAACAGTTTTCTGCTCATTTACAGGATCTGCATGTATGCATATAAGATGGAGAATGGGTGTGTACTCATCCTATTTGTATATGTTTTGTGGACTGTAGAAGGTATATGAGTTTGTACCCCAGGAGAAGGCATATCACTTCTTGTTGCAAATACTACAAGAGAATGGGATATAGAAGCTCTAGTGCACACTTTTCAGTTCCTGTAGTTATAATGTGAGAGCTACAGCTTCACCCTTGGCATTAAGTTGAATACATTCATGGTGGGTATAGGACTCTGACAAGTGTGCCTTAGCTTCCTTGCTTTCTGTGATATTCATGGACAGCTTTTTTAGATGCAGTCAAGATCTGGAGAGTATCCAGCTATGGGAAATGACAGTGATGTCTCTTTTATTTGGAGAATAAGTTATTTTCTTGGCCTTAGGTGACTGTGATCTCTGCCACACATAGTGGAGTTATTTGCTGTTACTTGAAAAGCTGGTAGTATATGAATACATAACCTTCAAATCAGAGATGATGGCTGTTTCCTTGAAGCCAGTGGATTGCCGTTTACAGGTGTGAGGAGAGCAGCTCTTCACTGCTACGTGAGAAGTGGTTTGGATTAGAATCCTTATTTTCAAATCAGAGATCATGGCTATTGCCTAGAAGACAGAGGATTGCTGTCTACAGGTGAGGGGGTAGCAGCTACCTGAGATAGGGGCATTTATCTTGGAGGGCAGAGCAGCTGCATGATATAAGGGTATTTAGGTACTGCGGGTTTGTATTCAGAAGTGAGAGTAGAGAAAAGGAGATCACAAGATTTACCAGCAGATAGGTGCAGCTACAGTAGTACTGCAAGTGCTGCAATAAGTTGTGGTGGTGAACTCATATCACGTCTGTTTTTAGTAAGGCGATATTTCACATTCTTAACATTTGTACAATGACTTTCTGTGCTCTGGTGTCTGTCTGTAGTTTGAATTAGACTGACAAACTCTGTATCACTCCAGTATGCATTTTAATATGTCCTGCATCATTTCAGTATCTTCACTGTGATCCAGGGTTGCATTATCTAGGATCCACGCAACTTTGAATATAGGTTTACTGATGAGAAATAGCTTGGAAGTGGATGGCATGATAGTAATGAGGAAATTAGATATTCTGTATACCCAAAAGATGAGGTGAAAGAGCATTGTAGTAAAGTCTGTTGGCTCGCGATCCTGAGTTTAATGTTCAGAAGGAGGAACATCAAGAAAGATCATGTGAATTGCAGTGAAAGAGAATCTGCTGAAGACAGGATGTTATCAGAATTAGTAGCAGACTCTTGGTAATCAGAATTCAGTATAAATTAGGGCAGTCTTTATAATCTCAGACTATGCTTCACCGCAGACCTCTGATGACAAGTAAGGGATGGCATCTAGCCAGCCGTTGCAGTTCCTTCTGCATTGTAAATGGGACAACGTGAGTTGATTTTGATAATGGATGACATGAAAGATCATATTGGACAGACAGAAGAGGATATGATGCTTGTCTGTGTCCACATGGTTGGGTCAGCAGGAGTAATGAAAGAGAGGATTCTAGACTTTTGTGTGGCAAATGGCTTAATGGTGGAAAACAAATGGTCTGCCAAGAGACACAGTCTCAACATACCATTCAGCAGTAGTCAGCATTCAGCACAGGTAGACCTTCTCCTAGTAAGGAAAGGGCATTAGGGTCAAGTTGGGGATTGCAAAGTGGTCTGTAGTGAAACATTTATCCCGCTGCATAAACTGCTGTTGGTCAGAATCTACTGCAAGTAGTAGTCAAAGAAAACTCTAAGGTCTACAGTGACTAGACTGAAGACCTGAAAATTCACTGGCATGAAAGCACAGAACTTCAAAGAAATACTCATGGCTTTAGCACCTCAAGAAGAAGACATGGTGGAATCAAAGAGGAATGGCAATATCTCAAGACAGAACATGCAAATATGATAGCAGAGGTATGTGGCTGAGCTAGGTTTTGAAAATAAGGTATATAGGAATAGTTGGCGGTGAAATGCAAAGCTTCAGGAAGCTATCAAAAGAATGAAAAAGTGCAGGAAAAAGTGGAATATAGAAAAGACTGATCAGTATAAGAAGGAATACTAGTTGGCTAACAAAGAAGCTAAGGGAGCAGATACAATGACAAAGAACAGGGCATCAGAGAAGCTCCACCACATTATGGAAAGTGACTCAGCAGATGCCACAAACAAGTTTTCTCACGTAGCAAGGTCAGTGACAGAAAGGTAAAGAAGATAGTAAGCAGGTACCGTTCATTAGGGATGCCAACAATAACCTGCTCACCACTCCAGAGGACATCAAGGGTAGATTGAAGGATTACTTCCACAAGCTTCTGAATAAAGAAAACAGCATGTAAGCTATACTGTCTCATGCACAACCTACAACGAAAGAGGAATAAGAACCCACCTACGAGGAATATGAAGTGCAGTAAGGAAAATGAGGTAAAGGATATGGCAATTTCAGACGAAGTCATAGCAAGTATGATCAAAACTTTGTTTGCTTTATGGGATAAATGTCTGTCTGCTAAGGGTACTCATATCCAGATATAGGGAGAGGCAGATCCCATATGAAAGGAGAATAAGCATTCTCATGTCTGCATACAAGTACAAAGCAAATAGTCACACCTGTGTGCAGTACAGAGCTATCAGACTCCTGTCACACTGCATGAAATTGCTGCCAAAGCATAGATTAGTAGAAAGTAAGACAAGGGATGAGCAGTTCAAATTGAAATCAGGATGTAGTACAGATTGACCTTATATCTGCAGTGAGAAAAAAATTAAGAAGAAGCAAGAGATGAAGAAAGGGTCTAACAGGATATTCTTAGATTTGGAGAATGCATATGACAAGGTCCTAAGAAAGCTGATGTGGACAGTCCTATAGTGATTTGAAGTCCTGGAAACATGGGTAGAATTAGTGCAAGCTGTGTGCAAGGGTCCAGTGACACAAGTACTTAAAAGTATTCAGACTCATGGGGGGGGGGGGGTCCCAGTAGGTGTGCATGAACATCTAAATTCAGCAGTAATCGAATTCTGTCATAGCTGTGATGGACTAAATCAGCAAAGATTTTGGAGGCAACAGATCAACAAATCTGCTGTGAACACACAGTGTGGCACTACAAGCAGACCCTGAGCAGATGAAAGGAGTACTTTAAGCAGCCTCTGAATGAAGAAAACTCCACAGAAGCTGTACTGCTCCAAACACAGCCTATAGTAAATTAATAGGAGGAGCCCACAATAGAAGAAGTAAGACCAGCACTAAGGAAAATGAAGTCAGGGATAGCAGCAACTTCAGATGAGGTTACAGCAGATATGATCAAGATGTTAAGTGAGATAAAGGAGACAAAATGGCTCCTAAGAGTACTCATAGCAGTATGAAGAGAAAGATGTATCTCAGATGACTGGAGAATAAGCATATTAGTGCCAGTGTGCAAGACCTAAGGGAAGATCAACAATTGTAGGCAGTACAGAGGTGTCAGACTCCTGTCACACTGCATGAAAAAAGTGTAGGAGAGGGTGATTGATAAACAATTTTCCAGAGTAGTAGAAAGAAAGGTGGGAGATGAGCAGTTTGGATTCAAAAGGATGTAGCACAACCAACCCAATGTTTGCAGTGAGACAGGCAGTTGAGAGGAAGCTACAGATGAGGAAAGATTCCAACTGAGCATTCCTACGTATAGAAAAAGCACATGCCAAGGTCCCAAGAAAGCTGATTTAGGCAGTCCTGCTGTGATTCAAAGTCCTGGAAACATTGGTAGAATTAGTTGTGGCTGTACACAAGGACCCAGTGACTCAAGTATGAACAGTATTCTGTCTCACACTGCCATTACATCGGGGAATGGGTGTGCAATAGACTTCAGCTCTGAACCCAATGCTGTTCATACTGATGATGGACTATATCAGTAAACAGATTGAAGGGGGCAGATCAACAAAGCTGCTGTGTGCTGACTGTGTGGCATTACAGGCAGACTCTGAGTAAGAACTTCAGGCATAGTATAGGGGAATTGAATGAAAAACTGGAGGTACATGGGTTGAAGATGAGTGTAGATAAAACAGTTGTAATGGCAACAAGTGGGGGGAAATCAGAAGATGTGAAATAAGATAGAAGGGAACATAGAGGAACAAGTTAACCACTTCAGATATCTGGACGGGGTGGTTGAGAAGAAGGGAAGTCTGAATGAGGAGGTCAGAGCTAGAATCAGACGAGCTGCAGCCAACTGGTGCAGTGTGTTAAGTGTAGTGTATGACAGAAGAATGACAAGCTGAAAAGTAAGGTGTACAAATCAGTGGTGCAACCAGTATTACTGTATGGTACAGAAACCTGGGCAGTAAAGACAGAGTAGTTGCAGAAGCTCGAGGTGATGGAGATGAAGTGCCTGAGATTGGTGGTATGATGCATACTATGAGATAGATGAAGAAATGAGGACATCAGACCAGAAACCACTTTAGCTCTAATTGAAGACAACAGATTACAGTGGTGCTGACATATGTACAGAAGAGCAGTAGACAATCTGACAAAGACGATTTGGGACAGACAGGAAGAAGGCAAGAGACAACAAGGGCATCCAGCAAAGAGATGGATGGATTCCATGAGAGAAGACCTGTAGCAGTCAGTTATAACTGTTTAAGAAGGTAGGTGAGTAGTACTGAATTGAGAAATATGGCAACAGTTGACATGGCACCCCATATAGAAAATGAGAATAATGGGGTTGAAGATGATGATGATGATGATGATGAAGCAAACCCTATGCAGAACTTTTTTCAGATGTTAGAGAACTGGAATGAAAGACTGAATGCACATGCAATTAAACTGGCTACAAACAAGACATTGGTCATAACAGCAAATCAAGATGTACTTAATAACTGTGATAGAAAGGAACATAGTGGAACAAGTTAATGGCTTCAGGTATCTGGGCGGTGTAGTTTAGGAGAAAAGTGCAGTGTGTGTGTCTGTGTGTGTGTGTGTGTGTGTGTGTGTGTGTGTGTGTGTGTGTGTGTGTGTGTGTGTGTGTGTGTGTGTGTTGGGGGTGACCTCGCCTGCATCCATGCTATATATGGATGACAGTACTGTAGTTTGTGAATTATTAGAGCAGTAGTTATTCTGATAAAAGCAGGGTCAAGAGATATAAGGTCTCTGCTGTTTTGCAAAGTGAAAGATACAGTTGCTGCATTTTCCAGACTGATGGAGTGTATTGAGTAGCTTGGGAGATATCAGTAATGTGTTTTAGAGGTTTGGCAATTCTAGATTCCACATATTTATAAAAAATGGATGCACTTGTGTGGATCTGATGAGATTATATGTGGTAGTTGTGTTAAGAACTACTGAAATACTGGTTGAAGTATATGTGAAGAACAACACTGTAAGTGTAATAAAGACCTGAATATAGAGCTGTCTGTTACTGGATGTTTTAGGGTTGTGTACTAGTGGTGCATTGATTGGGTTTATATATATATATATATATATATATATATATATATATATGTCGAATACCATATGGTCGACATTTGGAAGTTCAAATATATAATAAAAAAAAACGAAAATCACACATTAACAGTGCAAGCAGGGGGGCAAGCACCCCTGCACCCCCACACCCCCTCCACTTAAATATACCAACTCCAAGACCGCACTTCAGTGCAGAAAAGGGAAATTCTCACATTCTGCACTGTACAGCGCCGTTAAAAGTCAATCTTCAAACACTTTAAATGTCAATCATATGGTCTCGACCATATGACATTCAACATTTTCAGTGTTCAAAGATTTGACATAGACCCGATACATACATATATATATATATATATATATATATATATATATATATATATATATATATAAATTGTTTTTTTGAGTGTTTGTCTGTAGCTAAACTTGGGACAAAACATTTGGCTTATTTTTGAGTGCAGTTGTATGAATTTGGGTAGCAGTCTTGATCCTGCTGTATATTTTATTGCCATCCAGAACATTTGGGGTGCTTAGTAGCTTCAGTTGTCTTTGACTTTTCTTATTTTACCTTAGTAGTACAGTTCTGGTAATGCCTGAGAAAGCCATTCTAGTAATCTTGATCCTTGCTTAATTTTAATCTGTCCTTTGCTTTGTCCCTTATTTAAAACAAAGCCCTTGGGTACACCATGGGTGGGAAGCCTCTTAAAGAATAGTGTGACATAATTCTAATAGAGTTTTATTGCTACATTCAAGCTATGTTCAGGCTTACTGTGCTCCCCTACCCTACCACTATTTCCCACCCATCCACACTACATCTACATACATACTTCCCTAAGCCTACCCACTCCATCCCTACAAACAATCATACACATCACAGCACTCTATTTGGTCTTCCCTCTTATACATAGATATATTGCACCACATCACCATTTTTGATCCGTCTCTTCTCACACAACCTTTTCTCCTCCCTCTAATGTTCTATCCCCCACCTCATATTTAAACAGCAATAACTTAATTCATTCTACTGATCACCCCTTATTAAATTCTTCACACCTAATTTTCTGTACTGCAACTTCATTTTGCTGCCCCTTCAATTATTATTTCTACTTCTACTATCTACATTTGCCCATGCCACATACCATCTTCATCCACTGATATCCAACTTCATTGTCACCTTCAGACCACTACCCTATAATTCTAAAACGTCTCCTTGTCACCATGCTGTAGCACCAACCTATAGTGTATCACATCTCATACTTTCTTTAATTACAAATACACCAAAAAAGGACCTACACCACATACAGATAATTTAAAAGGTGAAACATGAATACAAAACATATTTTCTACACACACCTGTCATCTGAGGTTTCTCTTAATGGTGATATATATCCTAGTCCTAGACCCTGTCTGCATTCTTGCAACTCTACCACCTCAGCTGCCCCTATTACTCCTCTCCTAGCCAACCAAGGTCATCATCTACTTTTGATTAACTTAAATCGTAGGAGCATCTACCAGACTTACATGCCTTTATAGCCCCATATACCCCTACATATTAATAGTCAGAGAAACCTGGCTAAAACATTATTAGAGATGACAGACAACATAAGAAAGTTGGTAGTGTGGCTATCATATACAAAAACAAGCTAGAAATCACTTCCTAACCCCTCACCCAGTTCAGCTTTCCCAGTGCAGAAATAATTCTTGATCTCCTGTAAATCAGCAGACACAAAAGTATATGCATCACTCTCATCTACATTCCACCTGGAAATATCTTATTACTAGAAGAAATCCTGTACTGAATCTCTCATATCAACAAGGAAGCAGTCTTCTTGGGTGAAGTTAATATAGACTGTCTACTTATCAACTCTGACACTCCCACTCTCTCCATCAGTCTGTTTGGTTTTACTCAAATTGTCCCTACTACTATTCAGATAAAGAAATGCAGTAATAGGAAGTATATATTAGACTGAATCCTCGCCACCACCCCTAACAAAATTAATACCAGTTGCTAACTACCTGGCACCATCAGTGGACATCTACCCGCCTTTGCAATGAGACAATCTAATCATGCAAATAAACACGTATTCCATAATAATTTGCATACACTCTCCACCTTCATTAGCTACCTCAATAAATACAACTGGGATATTCTAAAATACTTATCCCTTGATGACGCTGTAAGTCACTTTAACAACATATTCCTTAACATACTAAATGAACTAGGTTCTGTAACATCCAAATGAATGAAATCCAACCCCACACCATGCTTCACAAGAGAAACACACAACTCATACTAAACACAGATAGAGCTTGGAAAGCATGATCTACTGAGTAAACACCTTAAAAATGACAACGTGTTAGACTGCTTAGGAACATTTCTAAACCAAAAATCAGAGCAAAACTAAATCATTTCCATGCTCCAAGACCACCACCAATAGAACCATAAGCTTTTCTGGAACTCAGTCAAAAAACTATTATACCCAGGCCAAACTACAACTCCTTCACCAACTATCAGCACTATCAGCATCAACAACTTAGTCCCTATAGCTATGCAATTCAGTACACATTTTGCACACGCTGTCCTCTCCTTACTTAACAACAATTGACCCACCAGCTGCACTGTCCCAAACAATGCTAATTGTCATCAAAACTCTTTCTTCCTCCAACCAGTATCTATCTCTTCCATCAAAAAAAAAACTCCAAAAACTAAGAGAAATCTGCCTCAGCTGTGACAACCTGCCACCAGGATATCTCAGAATTGCTGCAGATGCTATTGCTTACTCTGTCTCTATACTCATAAACCAGTTACAGAAATTATGTCCCCTCCATCTGCAAAAAAAAAGAAAAATCTCAATCATACATCTACATAAGGGGGGGGTACATCCACTAACTTCTCCAATTACTGACCTATATACATTCTACCTACACTCTCCAAAATAATAGAAAAATGCATTAATTCCCAAGTCCTATCCCACAATAACAATATCCTGTTGAACACTTAGTAAGATTTCTGACCTCACCATAACACTACCACTGATCTACTCAATTTTGCCAAAATCATAAACTGTAATAGAGATACCAGCAACCTAGCATCCTTCTTCTTAGACATGCCAAAAGCATTTCTCACAGTTTCACACCAGTGCTAACTCTATGAATTATCTTCCCTAGGACTCTTCCATTCACCCTTAGCTGGTTCCACAGCTATCCCATCAACAGACTCCAGGCTGTAAAATGGAACAAAGTTCTCTCCCTCTTTCTGTCTGTTTCTGTTAACATATCCAGGGATTTTATTCTAGGTCCTTTACTATTCAATGTTTATTAATAATCTTGACAAAGCTAACAAAGAGGCATCTGTAGTTTGATATGCAGACAATACCACTCTCAAATGCTATGCATCAAGTCTACCTTACTCCACAAGATGACCTAGGACTCATTTTCCTCATTTGAGGCCTAGATAGATGACTACCAACTACATTTACTACTTTACCCAGCTCTTTTGTCAACACAAAGATAATCCTTCAACATCACTTTGGCAAATAATGCCAGATTTAAAATAGTTTCCAGCACAAAGCTCCTTAAAATACAATCAACACATCACTCATGGTTATGAAGAAAACACACCAAAAGCTGAGTTTCCCCCACCAAAACAAACCATTTCTTACTGGCACCTCTAGAAATTCTTTTGGAATATTTTACTGTCTCCCTTCTATTCTCTATGCAAATCCAACCTAACTAATCTTCACCCCACCTTTAAAAATAAACTAAATGTTTGCTACAGTAAAAGAGCTACGTTTACATCCAAGTTACCAAACTGTTCACATCACTGCCTAGTACTAATGTACCAACATTGGTTCTAGCTATATAATTACCTTACCTTCTCTCAACTGCTTACTACTCACAAAATAATGCCCAAAGTCAGTGCCTGACCATCACTACAAAATATCATCAAACACTCCCCCCCACCCTTAAGAATCTCCATTCACAGAAGAAATATCTCCTGACCAGGACCAAGTTGACTCACTTTACTTAACGTATGTTGCTAAGAACTGGAACTCCATCCCACCCACCCTAAAACAAGACAGCATTACCACAACATTTCATGCACAACCTAAAATAACAATTAGCTTTCCCATGGCTTTGCTTATGCTCTCACCCTGAGTAAACCAATGTTTCCCTCTGTTTCTCTTTCATTACCAGTCTCTATATCAATCACCCTATCTCTCTTGCCTTTCTTATCCGTTTTCTTTTTTCTCCTTCCTTCACACCACTGCTGGTCCTCCAACGTATCTATATCCTTAATCGTCTCCTACTCATACCCCCTTCTTACTCATCTTATCACCTTACCTATCCACAGTTATCTCAACCTTTCCACTATCAGAAATTTTTCTCCTTATGTTTTTCTTTTTTGTTTTTTTTCAAATAGTATTTTATTATTATTTTACAAGAGGGACAATCAAGAAACAGTTTGATATAAAATTCAGTAGTATTCCATGTATAATCCAGAGACTCCATGTAGCTACTAATCTACAAATCGCAACTATATACAATATATACAACACAGTGCCACTGAAACAGGAAGAAAGAACAATGTGTAAACAAGCATAAAATGTATTTACTGATGAGAAAAAAAAAATACAATCTTTATGAATAAAGAAAAGATGCAGGAGGTAAAGGTGGTGATTGCGTGAAACATACTGGGTAAAATACCTGGGTTAATATTAAGTCATTACCATCCTCTTGCTAATCTACTAGAATGTGATCATAAATACATTGCCAGAAATTCTGATAGTATGCTCGTTTATTTGGGTTTTTTATGATGAGTTTTTCAGTGGATATATATTTAATTGCCATAGTTCTAAAGCCTTTCCAAGAACGTTGTATGCAATCCAACCAATTTTTAGTTATATAAAGCTTAATGAGTAAACATATAGCAATTAGAATATGGTACTTTAGCTTGAAGAATTTTAGGTCTGTAACATAAAGAATTGCTAACTCCCAGGATAAAGTAGATTTTTGGCAGCCAATTGTTTCTAGTCGCACCTTGAGAGAGGCCCATAATTTGTGGGTATGACTGCAAGACCATAGGATGTGCAAGAGATCCACTTGTGGAAAGGAGCAACAGCAGCATGAAGAGGACATGTTAGAGTTGAACTTATTTAGAGTGCAGGGGGTGTAGTATGAATTATTAACCATTAGTTGAGTGTACAACAGCTTTTAAAAGGGGCTAGCTTAATAGTGGCTCCAATTGCTTTTAGTTTCTGTTTGTCCATAATTTGACTTCCCTGCTAGTTCCAATAGTCGGAGAATAATAGCAGATTGGTATATAATGGCTTTAACCAATTTATGTGTGTTAGAAAGCATACTTTTCTTGCTAGCTAAACATTCCATGATATCCAGTAGACTATTTATGTCTTTCTCGATGTCAGGAGTTTCCATGATTATTGGGGGTATTAGCTCTCTGATTTGGCATATCACCACTGTATATTTATAGCTCAAATTTAATATCTTTTTTTAACTCTTGCAAAGTTTTCCCTTTGTGTTTATATATATATATATATATATATATATATATATATATATATATATATATATATATATCCCAGACTGTACAATCCTTAATTAGGGGATAGTCTGAGACATATTGGTTTATTATTAATTTTGATATTAGGGTTCATATGTAATGGTTGGAGGTAGGAAAGAGCCTTTTCTAAATTAAGGGCTTTAATTAATTTTTGAAAGGTCTTAACTTTTTGCTTCAAGGTGTTAATATAAATCTTTCTCATGGTCACTGGAGTCAGGAAAGGGAGGACTTTAGGGTTAATGTTGCTCCTGATCAGATGTTTATGCCAAATTCCTACCCATGAGGGGGACCAATTATCTTTTCCTAGGCAGTACTTCAATATTGGAATAATACTATTTGTGCCAATAATCCAGTAATAAAGTCAGAAATCTGGTAGATTTAGTCCCCCTTTTTCTTTGGAGTAGAATAATTTTGGGTAACTTATTCTGACTGCTTTAGGGAACCATAAAAATTTAACAAGATCTCTGTTAACTTTCTGAAAAAAGTTATTAGGGATTGTCAAGTTTGATGCATTGAAGTGATACAAAAGCTTAAGCAAGATATTCATCCTAATAATTGCAGCTCTAGATAGGATGGAAAGCTTCAATTGATTCCACATATGAAGGCCCTGTGTGATATTATTCCATACTTTCAACAGGTTATTTTGATATATGGATGTGTGGTTGTGCTCATACTGAATCCCCAAATATCTAAAAGAATATGTGACTTTAAATACATTAGATATTCTTTATGGCTAGTTGGATTGATAGGAAAGATGAGTGATTTTTTCTGATTGACTTTGTAATTTGAAACTCTCACAAAAGTCTTGATTGATTTAATTAGCTTCTCTAAGTCTGTACGTGGGGATTCAGAATAGATATTTAAATCATCTGCAAAAGCAGATAAAGTTATTTTAGTATTCAAGAATCTGGGGTTAAAGTGTAAGATAGCTTGAGATATATAAAGGAAGAGGGGTTCAATATATAAATTGAACAGGTGGGGGGAGAGAGGGCATCCTTGCCTTGTTCTGTTGGAAAGTTTAATAGGCTTTGGTAAGGTTTTGTTTATATAGAGATATGTATATGACTTATTATACAGAGTTTTTATTAGATTGATGTAATCTTTGGGGATATTAAACTGGGAAATAACTGAAAAAAGAAATGTCCAATTGACTCTATCGAAGGTTTTACAGGAATCTAGGACTAATGCATATTTAGGGTTTCTTTCATTCCTCGAGATTTGAATCGTAGAATCCATTGTTGGGGTGTTGTCCCATGTGTGCCTGTTACACATAAAGCCTGATTGTTCAGGGGATATGATATAGGGCATAACTTTCTTAAGTACTTCGGCCAATATTGAGGATAAAATTTTAATGTCAGTATTTACTAGAGGTATCGGTTTATAATTATGTGGGTTGGATTTGTCAAGATTATTATTAGGGATAAAAATTGTTTTGGAATTATTACGATATCTGTCCATTATGTCATTTAGTTTGATTAAGTTGTATACTTTTAAAAGGATAGGTGAAAGTTTTTGGCTAAAGGTTTTATAAAATTCCGCTGTGTAACCATCTGGACCTGGGGCTTTACCTAATCTTAGCTTTCCTATGACTTCTATAATCTCTTGCCATTTGAGAGGGGCACTAAAGGTTTGTACCTGATTATCATTTAGTTTAGGAAATGTAAGTTTTTTAAAGAATCCTTTAAGTTCTGTATTAGGAGGTTGTTGGGTATCCATTCTGTAAATCTCTGAGTATATTTGTTGAAATATTTCCATTATGTGACTGTCAGAATTGTATATCTTATCCTGATATTGAAGTAGCACTATTCTCGAAGCCCCGTGCGGTCTTGTCCTGGGTCAGTTACTGCATTCCAATCTCTGCCTATTATGAAATGGCGATTAGGGAACCTGCATAATAAATTATATATGAAAACCACGGACTGGCTGAATAAATGAGTCGTTTTACTTCAAATTGATAAAATAATACAAACGATAAATACGAACATCAAAAACAGAATCAAGTAAGTGCTTTCGTTTGACAGTTGCCAAACTTTTTCAAACTGGTAACAACATCACTTCCTGTTAGCTAAATACACTAATTTGGTGATGTAATACTAACTTTACATAAAGCTTTAAAGTAACAATACATTTTTAAATGTTTCATAAAAATAATTCGGATTTCAGATGAACATTTTTTATTAACACTTTTGAATAACTATTTATGATTTTGAAGGTTGGGCAAATGATTAATACTAGCTATTATGTTTTTTAACAGCTACTATGTTTCACATTATTATTAGAAGTCATTCAACCGAGGCATAGTATCTAATGGTTTTTGACACATTATATTAGGATGTATTGTTACTTTAAAGATTTATGTAAAGTTAGTATTACATCACCAAATTAGTGTATTTAGCTAACAGGAAGTGATGTTGTTACCAGTTTGAAAAAGTTTGGCAACTGCCAAACAAAAGCGCTTACTTGATTCTGTTTTTAATGTTCGTATTTATCGTTTGTATTATTTTATCAATTTGAAGTAAAATGACTCATTGATTCAGCCAGTCTGTGGTTTTCATATATTCTTTGGTTTTTTGGTTTATTTGTTTTGTTTGGGCTCTTATAATAAATTATATATTTCAAGAATGAAGACTTGTTGCCTTAAACATGGGCCATATATATTTAGGAACATAGTTGGTTTCCCCTTTGATTTGCTAGGTGCTATGAAAAAACTCCATCTACTGTTGATATCAAAGTTTTGATCAGTGATAGGTTCCTGGAATTAATTTTTGATTATAATAGCCACCCCTCTAGAGTTGGAGCTATCCCCTGCTGCTATAATGGATTTTATCCATCTCCTATTCATATCTCCTTTCCATTCTTCTTTAAGCATGTGTGCTTCCTGTAAGAAACATATATTCGCCTGGGATTTGAAAATAAGGTGCATCAGCAGATTTTTCTTATTTTTATCTTACAAACCTCTGACGTTCCACGAGTCTATCACCCCATCCCAGAGGGTTAAATAAAACTCTAGACAAGAATATTAGCTTGAGGTAATTATGTTCTTTCGAGGGTCTCTGTTCAATCTTCATAGATAAAGACCCGCTCAGACCCACCTCATTTCCACCCTCTTTTATGCCTCTGTCATATATACCAACCTATCCAAAAGCAACCTCACTAAGCTCTCCATATGTTATAATAGCATAACTAGATTTATCACAAGTTCCCCCTTTAAAACTCACCATTGTCTTAACATCAAACAACTAGGGTGGCTGGAACTGCAAAACCATATACTCTTTCAACAATTGCTTATAACACAAAAGATTCTACACCTCCCTAACAACACTCCTATCTTGTCTAATCTTATTACTCCTTACAATAATCTACCTACACTACGCTCTGCTAACAAGCTCCTAGTTTTATCCAGCAAAGCTAATAACAAAGCCGCTGATTCTTTTTTCGCTAACATCATAGGTAAAGTCTGGAATCAACTTCCTGCTGAATTATCTTCCATTAATTCTACTTTTCTTTTCAAGAAACATCTTAAAAAACATCTGAAAGCATACTGGCTTTGTCCATGTACTAACCCCCACTGATATCTTTTTTCTTCCATTCTATAATCTTAACTCTATTCCTACACCTGTATCCACTGCCTTCAACTCTACTCCTACTCTCCTATAATGAGAATAAGATACATTTATTATTCCCTTTATCTAATAATTGCTCATACCTTTCTAGTGTGATTTTGTAAAAAAAAAAAAAAAAAAAAATTGTTTATTTTATGTTTTCTGTATAGAAATGCTTAGTTCAATTTATTTAGTATTGCCTAGTTTTAATTCTGTAGAATTGCTTAGTTTAACTTTGTCAATTTCCTGTTTGGAGCTTTTCTCCCCGGGCCTCTACAGAAAATGGACATATATCCAGCTAGACTAGCCCGGTCAACAAATGTAAAATAAATAATAATAAATAAAATTATGTTCAGTTCCTATCTCAGTAGCACTAAGCTCCTTCAAATCTAATCCCATGCCTAACCACCCACCTTTCTCATTCAAAAGAGCTTTAAAGAAAGGGATTATGTATCCGGTAGCAAGTAAGCATTGTGGTAATAAAATAAAAATATAATCCCCCAGTGATTATTTTATATCGATTTTTAAGCTCCTGTGAGCATGTGTAACTAATGTACAAATCTAAACCATTTCCTAGAATGGCCATCCCTAACCCTACTTAGGAAATCCACAACACTCCTGGACTTCCTTACTCCTAAGACTATTGACCGATTATAGCCATATATTTTAACCAGTAAGTTATCTATTATAGAATATTTAAGAGGTACATCCCTTCTAATCTTAAAGTAAAATAGACATAAGCTATGTAATATATTTCATAACTTGAAATAATTATATTTCATAGCCAAAGTTATGCATAAAAAAATAAATGATGTCTGGGACACTGTTCAGTACTAGGTACTGCATGTAATAGGAGGGGAAACTTAATACAGCTCATAACATTGACATATCCTAAAAACCGACAGCAACATATATAATCCATAACTTTCAATACATCTTAAGGATATTCGTTACTATATAAAACAGGCAATTTCGCCCTTAACAGCTTAAGAAGAAGTCCATATTAGTAATAATATTTAATAAACATAATGGTTGACTAATATTCTATGGGTGCAGATCAGCGAAAATATAAGTGTTGCCATACTGGCTCTTTGCACCTCAGAAATACAAGCATCTACATAAGCAATTCATGCAAGCAAAATCATCTTCAGCCCCAAGGGCTGGCCTATATCGGTAGCTTGCAGTCGATTTGACCTCCATAGCAGCATAGCTGCTCACAATTAGAGAAATAGCTAAACATACATCTACATCAAAATGTTTAGAGTTACTAGCGTCTTTAAAAGCATGAAGTGCTTCTAGCCTGGATTGATACTTTGAATTCCTGTAATTGAGCCCTTTAACGTATTTCTTTACAGAATAGAAGCTTACTTCACTAAATTGCATAATAACCTATGGGATCCATTTAATTACCTTTAGAACTTTGTAAGGCCTTAGTTCGTTAGATTGTTTTCCTTACTCATTCTCATTCGATCTCATGTGCCATAGCTAAAACTACTGATAGGAAGCATATTATGTGAGGCAGGAAGTTGTAGCATCTAAAGAACCTTGCTCCCCAACAAAACCTGGAGTATTAGGTTCTATCAATGGATCCCAATTAAGGCATGACAGACCTTGACCCAACAAAAACAAAAACAATGCATATTTAACATCTTTGACAGGAAAAGCTAAGGTGCTGGGATATCGCATTTGGAATTTTATGTCGCGCTTAATGAGATCGGCACAGTATGGTGCAAGATTTTGGTGCCTTTGTTTGATTATTAGTGGAAGGTCTTGCACAAGGGAAATCTTATGGCCATTCCAAAGTATTTGTTTTTTTAGCAGCAGATAATATTCTTTGGGCATCCTGCAAATTCAGCATTTTAACGTATACTTGTCTATGGATTTCCGGGTTTTGTTTTTTATGAAGAGCACAATGAACCCTCTCAGTTATGATGTCATTAGTGTTGTCCCCAGTCCGAAATCAAAGATTTGTTTAACGGTTTTTATTAATTGACTGTGCTCAAATGTTTCTGGTAACACCCTGATAAGGATATTATTGCGCCAACTTCTTGCTTCTGGATCTGTAAGCTTCTGCTGAATGTCTGCTATCACTGCATCTTTGGCACTTAGATCCTTCTTTAAGATTTCAAGTTAATGTTCGTTGGCTTTAGTTTTGTCTTCAATAATGTCCATACGATCGACTATGTGATTTAATTTGTTTCCAAAGTTAGATAGTTACTCAGAGAACCCTTGTACTGCTTTTTGAAGCGGAAGGACGGCTTCTTTCATTTCATCCATATGGAAGTTTGGGTCAGTCTTCTGTTTTGCGTTCGGTTTTGTTATTTCATGCTGCCTTGCTGTCTCTTGTCTTTTAGACAATCTTTCTTTTTCAGGAGATGCTGTTACCGAAAGTTCGTTTTTTGTTGTTTGGGTCTCCATAGTATCAGTTTCTTTCTACATTTCTTTCCCTTGTCTGGAAGTATTTGTGTTGCCTGGGACTAGTTTCAGATTTTCAGTTGGTGACTACATGCCTGGAGCATACACGGGGTGAGGGTACCTTAAATGAAGAGAGGCAATCTTCCACAATTTTCAGCAAAGATATATAGATGAAGCTTCCAAAAAGATACAGCAATAGATGCAGCTTATTTTAACTTGTAGTTTTAGCCCCTCAAATCTGCATTTGCTTGGCTTAAAACACGGTTAATTTTGCTTTGGATAGGAGCTCCGTGGAGGGGGTGTTTACAGGATAACCACCATTTTGGAATCTCCTTATGTTTTTCTTGATTATTTCTGCTTACTCTCTTCCTCCTCTTCTATTTTTTGTTCATGCTCTAGTGATATCCTACCTCATTAGAGTGGCTATACATTTACTGCACCTATGTGCATTATCATTGCTCTTGTATCTACAGCTGCTACTTCTTAACATTCCCTAGACTTATGTACGATAATATAGCTCTTAAAGTATATGATAAATGTATTTCTATTTATGTCTCAATATTACCTGCAAAGTAATGTTTAAAATGTTTAATTTTTTACTGCTGATCATTGTAAAAATGCATGTTATGTGGACTTTTTCCCCAGGCCTCCACTGAAAATGGGACTTGTGCCAGTAGGGCTTTCCGAGTAAACAAAAGACAGTCAGTCAATCAGTAAATTAATAAGTTTATTTTAGTAAGGCAACTGGCATGCCAATGAGTTACATCAAGATTTATATTGAGTGTTTTGTCAATGATACCATAATGGGGGACAGTGTGAAATACCTTAGCTAAATCAAAGTAAGGTGAATGCACATTGTCAGGCTCATGCAGTAATTCAGTGATTTTTTTTTTAAATAAGTCAGTATGTCTTATGTTTTATAAATAAAAATCAGTTTGGGTATAGGGATTATAGGTTCTCTGTGTCCTGGTTTATGAGCTCTGTAATGATGCACTCCATAACTTTGCAAACAGTGCTAATGAGGCTGCCACATCTACAGTTGTCAGGGTTTATGTTGGGTCCTTCCTTGTACAGGGGAGCTTCTACAGCTGTTCTATGTGCTTTTTGGGATGTATTCTGTGGTAGTGCTATGGTTGAATAGTTTAAGGTGGAGGTTTGATTGGAGGTATTTCATACTGACAATAGAACAGCACAACATTTTTTTTAGCTAGAGATGACTACTATTATGACTGTTGGAACAGAGAAGTAATCCTGTTGTTTCAGATCCAGGAAAATAAGCAGACGTAGTTGATGTAAGAAATTAGCACCCAAAATCACTGTACAGTGACATAAATGCATCCATATATTTTATTAAGAGCAATGTGGAGGCATTTGGTGTTTTCTCCAGGCTTTAAAGAAATAACAGAAAGAGCATACACAAGTGCATAAATATTCATCAGAACTATCTGATGATTCTTGATAGTAAGCAACCTGGTAACCTTAGAGTTTGTTTTTAGTTCACATTAGAGCTTTGTTATGTCATGAGCTGTGCATCACACTAAGAACTGTGGTATACAGCTACCCTTATTCCTTCTAATGATGCCATAATGGGGGACAGTGTCAAATACCTTAGCTAAATCAAAGTAAGGTGAATGCACATTGCCAGGCTCATGCAGTAATTCAGTGATTTTTTTTAAATAAATCAGTTAAGTTCAGTATGTCTTATGTTTTATAAATAAAAATCAGTTTGGGTATAGGGATTATAGGAATCAGTCTCCAGAGCTGTAGACGAGGGTAAGGCAGTCCACACAGCATATCTGGACCTCGCCAAGGCTTTTGACACAACCCCCCACTCTGGAATCATAGATAAACTTACTAAGCTGGGCATAAATCCCTACGTCACTCGATGAGTTGCCAACTGGCTTACTGACAGAACCCAGACTGTAAAAGTAGCCGACTCCAAATCCAGCTCCAGACAAGTGACAAGTGGGGTACCTCAGGGTTCAGTCCTGGGACCACTCTTGTTTGGCATCTACTTCTCTGAAGTACAGGCCAACACTAAGGGACTCTGGCTAACAACGTTTGCAGATGACTGAAAACTGGGAGCCATTATTGAATCCCCAAATGATGTGGATATTCTACAAAAGGGCCTTACAGAAACAGATGCCTGGTGCCAGAGCCATGGGCGCAAGCTTAATGCCAGGAAATGTATAGTTATCCCCTTTGGAAAAAAACATGTACCCATGAATTACCACATAGGTGGCAGGACACTAAACATCGAAATTGTGATGAGAGACTTAGGGACACAGGTGGACAGTGGTCTCATTTTCGATAACCACATCGCCACAACAGTCAGGAAATCCTTCTATGTGGTACACCTCATCACTAAGGGCTTTTCATCCAGAAAAAAGGAGGTCATTGTCCCACTGTACTCATTCCTTATTAGACCCATTATAGAGTATAATGCCCCATTTGGTATGTACCTCACAAGACATCTGCAACAGCTGGAAAGGCCACAAAAATACCTCACTAAAAGAATCACAGGCCTAAAGCAGATGCCATATGCTGACCGTCTAAAAAAACTCCAGCTATACTCTGTGGCATATCGTCTACTCAGAGGCGATCTCTGCTTAACATACAAGGCCATGTCAAACCCTGAGCTGTTGGACATGCTCCACTTAAAGAAATCCCAATCCCTCAGAGCCACACGCTCCAGGGATCTAAACCTTGTCATCACAATGAACAAAACATGCTGGAGGGATAGGTTCCTGACCCAGAGACTCCCCATACTCTGGAATAGACTGCCCATACATGTCAAGCAGAGCGCCTCATTGGCCCTCTTCAAAAGGAACCTTGATGATTGGATGGGAGATAGGAAATTCACCCCGGGGATCATGCCAGTCGCTCTGCTAGATAGGGGCCCAGAAAAGTAAATATTGTGGGAAGAAATATCCAGGGAATTGTTACGGCTAGGGCCGATAGCCTGGTACCAACCTATGAACCTTTGAACTTAAATATCAGAAGAATGAGTTTATTAGGAATGTCAAGGATAGGAATATTTAATTTCTAAGATACAGAGTTAGTGTGTGAATTGTTCAGAAAATGGGATCAGATAAGGACATACATTTCACATAACAGGCTTGATTCCTTTTGCAGTTGAACAGGCCTACTTAGAAGAAGAATGGGGAAAGCCTTATTATTGAATAGGGAAAGCCTTATTATTTCAAAATGATTAGATGTAGGTAGAACCCTTAAGAAGTTTACTCTGCTATGTCACCTCTTTGAAATAGTAGGCATTGCTGGCATTTCTTTGGCAACTAAAGTATCTCGAAAATGCTCTCGGCAAGACAAAATGCACCCTCTCCTAATATCTGATCAGCTCTATCATATATGAATAGCTAAAATACGCTGACATAGAGGGTAGAAGGCTATCAGCTTTGAGTCATGTCTTAGAGACTGCAGTACATCAGGCTCATGCAGTACTGTTGAGGTTTTAAGCTGCTGTTTTCAGTGTATGGATAACCAGTATTAAGACTTTGGTTAAGGGTTCTTGAGAGAACAATCACAGTGAGATGACTGTATGAGGTAACATTTCTAAATTTCAGAGACCTAGAAATTTTTTTTCAAACTACTGTCATGGCCAGCTTTTTATTTGCCTATTAGCCACGACATATTTATATTTAAAATGGGTAAAAAGGTAAGTCAAAAAAATCCACACAAGGAATGCTGAGAACAAAACTTTATAAAACGCAAAGCTTTCGGGTATAACTCTTTCTCAATACTGAATACAAACATATAATAAGCAACTGCTTTTATACAACACAGAAGTTGATGTTAGTATTTTTCTAAAAAATGGAATTTTGAATACAACTGTTTTTAAGAAAGAGACATATGTAGGCAGATATGTACATGCAGAAAGCATGCATGCCCCACATGTCTTTCGGGGTGTGGTTAAGTCCCAATTTATTAGAGTGAGCAGACTTAACACAGATGGTACTATTTTTAGTATACAGCTAAATGAAACATTTAAAGATTTTCTTGATTGTGGCTATGCTGCAACTATTTTGAATGAATTAAAAAAATATGTCTCTGTTAGTAGAGACTCATTATATGCTCCATACTTTAGAAATCCACATTTTGTAAACCTTGACACTATGACAAGCATAACCCTTAATCCTGGTATACACCAAAGGTTAAGATATGTTACTGGTTTTGCTAGTAAGGTTACTCTTGTCAAGCATACAATTTATAAGTATTGGCCTATTCTAATGGCATCGCCTGAACTTATGAAATTGTTAGGTGATAAACCATTTTTTAGTTTCAGAAATATGAGAAGTCTCAAAAGTATGCTATGTTATAAGGATTTTCGCTCTCCTTCAAAATTGCTTTTTGATAGACCTTTATGTTCTGTATCTTACTTTGGTACTTATCCATGTCATCACTGCTCCTGTTGCTCTGACTTGGTTAATGGTTTGGAATCTGCTAAATATGTACATTTGCAAACACATTATACATATAATTTTTATGTAAAAGCCACCTGTACTTCTACCAACGTGGTATACATGGCATCATGTGTTGCATGCCCTGCATACTACGTTGGTAAGACTACACGTAGACTTAAGGACAGGATTATTGAACACAAGTCAGAAATCAGGAGGCAGTGTGCTCAGAATGCTTTATTTAAACATATTGAGACTCATGGTGACCTACATACATTTAGATTTAGGGTCATAGATTTGGTTGTTCCCTCGAGTAGAAGTGATGATATTAACAATTACCTTGAGACTAAAGAATACCAGTGGATAGTATGCCTAGGATCTGATAGCCCCCCTGGCATTAATAGCACTGTTAGTATTAAACCTATCCTTGTTGGCTTGCAACGCAATTTGAAATGAATATTGTATTATTTTTGTATTACTGATTTATTGTCATAATTTATTTGTATTTCTATGTATTATTGCATTTATATATTTGGAAGAGAGATGTATTATATGTATATATACACATACATTTTAAAAAGTTTTTTTAAATTTTCTTGAAACATATTTTTAAATATGTCATGTGACTTTGGCTGCAGTCACATGATCTTCTGGCTTGTATAAAAGCAGTTGCTTATTATATGTTTGTATTCAGTATTGAGAAAGGGTTATACCCGGAAGCTTTGCGTTTTATAAAGTTTTGTTCTCAGCATTCCTTGTGTGGATTTTTTTAAAAAGGTAAGTCAGCCATAGCAACTATATTAGTAAAGTATTTGTAGTCTTCACTAAACTTCTGGGGTGAGATAACTATGCTTAATTTTGTTGCCACTGGGCTTGAAAACAAGACTGGAACTGCTTAGAGCAGCTAGGACATATTTTAGACCTGTGAGGATACCTGAGTAACTGAATATACTCAAGGGAATGTTGGGATTCCAGAGCGGGTAGTTCCAAAAGTCTTATAAATGTTGTAATGTTGTAATGTCCCCTATCTAGGACAGTAATCAAGGAGCCTGAATCCTCACCATTGACACTGGAGAGGGACATTCACTTGGAACAAAAATAGATGCATACAGTATTTCCAGATGCAGCTCTCTGCATCACGCACAATTTCCCTTATGAGCATGCAGGGAACACACAGTCCGAGGTCTGAGTTTCTCTCTCTCTCTTGCTCTTTCTCCAGGTCCCCAATACGACTCCCCTCTGTCACAGCTATAGAGCTGAGTCTTCAGCCGAGTGTCCAAGCCAAGGCCTCCAGCACCCTCTCGGTGAAACCTGTGCTAAATGTCCCTGCTCCAAACAGCTGACACACACACACACACACACACACACACACACACACACATACACACTCTCTTTGAGATTTGATAGATTCCATTTTCACACACACACACACACACACACACACACACACACACACACACACACACACACACACACACACACCTGGGAAAGGCTAGCACAGATTTGCTAGGTATGTCCCCTTCTGTCTGGACTATAAGGTAGTTGCTGCCATCAGAAACTCCAAAGCCAGCTACTGTAAGGATCTTACAAGGGTACCCAATTATACTGAGTGAAAATAATATTAATACAAGTGGCAGTGCTTAGACAAATGCAGTAAGGCTTTCAGGAGTGGGCCTCAGAGTCACCAAATAGATATGAGTACTCTCAAAGGTTAAAATATTCTCTAAAGGACCAGTCACAATGAAAGGTTTAAATATATTTAATAATAAATAGTAAAAAACATGAAAATACTAAATATCTGTTTACAATAAACACCAGAGTTTCAGTCACATGCAATATTAAAATAACACGAATGAATCAATTTACACAGATACTGAAAACATAGTACTTAACTAATCTCACTATATTTTCCTGACTGATCTAATGAATTACTATTCCCTGGTCAATTACTAGAACAAGGCAAGATGAAGTAGGTGAGAGCACCTTCTATGTCAGGTTCCAAAAACAGAGTGCCTTGACACTTCTGTCTCATCTAGTATTAACATATTATTACATAGCTGGCTTACAGAATGATATCACATGCATCTGGTCATATGACTTCTAGTTCCCATATTATCCCCCCCTTGGCTAGAAGCTGCCAGGATTTAGCACATATGTGTCAATGATACTCACACATAGAGCTTTGCAAAGATCTTTTGCAGCATCTGGAAGTCATAAAAAAATAAAACACTTCCACTCTTCCTACAGGAGCTAATAAACCATTCTCTGACACAGACATTTTGTCTCTGGCTGCAGTTAGAACTGTAAGATACAATGCTATGGCCTAAATTAGCTAATTTAATTTCTTACTATTTTACAAAGTTAGCTAGACTGAGATTAACCTCTTCTCTTGCAGTATTCTCTGTTAACACACACACACACACACACACGTATATATATATATATATATATATATATATATATGTGTGTGTGTGTGTGTGTGTGTGTGTGTGTATATATATATATGTGTGTGTGTGTGTGTGTGTGCCTAGCCAGAGTGTATTTGGCTTTCGCCACCCATTTTAAATTAATTTTGCTATGCCCTTTTTCGAGGTTAGTATACTGTGCCTCTGTCTAACAGTGAAACAGAAGTCATACCTGGGGTAAATGTACGATCTCCCATCCACTCATCAAGATTCCTCTTGAAGAGAGTCATTGAGGGACTCTGCCTAACCTGGACTGGGATTTTATTCCAGAGTGAAGGGAGCCTTTGGGTTATGAATCTGTCCCTCCAGCATGTCCTATTTATTTCAGTGCTGAGGTTCAAGTCTCTCGAGCGCGTAGCTCGATGGAATTTGGATTTTCTGAGGTGCAACATGTCCATTAATTCCGGGTTGGACATGGCTTTATATGTCAGGCACAGATCGCCTCTGAGCAGGTGGTATGCCACTGAGTAGAGCTGGAGTTTCTTTAAACGGGCAACATATGGCATCTGTTTGAGCCCTTTGATCCTCTTGGTGAGGTACTTTTGGGGTCTTTCAAGTTGCTGCAGGTGTCTGGTAAGGTACATCCCAAAAGGGACATTGTACTCAATTATGGGCCTGATGAGGGATGAGTAAAGAGACACGATTACCTCTCCTGATCTAGATGTGAATCCCTTCATGATTAGGTGGGCTATATAAAATGTTTTTCTAACCACTTTGGCCACGTGGTTGTCAAATGAGAGATTGCTATCAGCTTGGGTCCCCAGGTCCCTAATTACTTCTTCTGTACTTAATGGATTACCACCTATGTGGTAATTTGTGGGAACTTTGTTTTTGCCAAAGGGGATGACTATACACTTTTTGGCATTTAGCTTAAGGCCATGGCTCTGGCAGCATTTGTCTGTTTCTATGAGGCCCTTTTGGAGGATGCTTGTGTCGGCTGGAGAGTCGATTATGGCGCCCAGTTTGCAGTCATCTGCGAACCTGGTCAGCCACAGTTCTTCCCTGTTGGCCTGTACCTCCGAGAAATATATACCGAACAAGAGAGGTCCCAGGACTGAGCCTTGTGGGACGCCACTTGTAACTGGTTTGGGACATCGTCTGGTCCCATTGATGCTGTGTTTTTTGCTTTGGAGAGGGCGGCTCTTACCTGAGCATCTGAGATGTCAGGGGGGCAGCACTCTGCTGGGATAGATATTTGCCCTTTTGGTGGGGGGGGGAGTTTGGGCTGAACCTGTCAGCTAGGATGTTGGCAGTATCTGTGGGTTTGGTGTAATTTTTGTCATTTTGGACTAATTCTGAGCATATCTGGGAATTCCCACCCAGGTTCCTAACATAACTAAAGAAAGCCTTGTGATTATCCTTAGTGTCCTGTGCAATTTTTCTCTCGAAGCTGGCCTTAGACGATTTTATGAGTGCCTGCAGTTTTTTGCTAATACTGATCAGAGATGCCTTCCCTTTTTGGGATTTTGCTCTATCATGTAGTAGCTTCCTCATTCTATTGTATAGTTTGTTTATGGCTGGGGTCCACCAGACAGGATGTCTGCCTTTGGAGGATTGGGTTTTGGTTTTATATGGGATTGCATGATCCATGCATTCCTGAAGGTGTTCATAGAATGTGTTTATAAAGGATTCTGGGGACTGGGCCGTATTTTCCACAGGCCCGGGGGCTTTGAAGGATTCCACCTTGGTTTTGAGGAGTGTGAAATTTGCTTTAGAGAAGTTTTTCACTGTGGTTTTCTGGGCAGGGGGTGGGTTTGGGATGTGAATATCCAGTGAGATTAGTTTATGGTCTGATCTTACCAGTGAGGGATACACTTCTGGTCTTGAGCATAGAGTCCCCATGTTGGTGATGATCAGGTTCAGTATGTTTTCCCCTCTTGTGGGAGTGGTAACAAGTTGTTACATAGCATTTGAGTTTATAAATTCTAGGAACCTTTGGGCTAGGGTGTTGGAGCTAGAGTAATGCTCCCAGTCTATGTTTGAGTAGTTGAAGTCGCCCAATATAATGGTATTTAGAGAGACCTTCATATTTTCCAGTGTTCTCAGGAAGGCCGAGTGGGGTTCCTGGGTTTGGAAGGGTGGTCTGTAGCAGGTTATAAACTGGAAGGCAGTTTTACCCACTGTTAGTTGCACATGGATAGTCTCTGATGCTTCGTGCTGTGCCACCAACCTGGAGGTGTGGGTATCTTTGACGAATATTGATACTCCCCCTCCTTTTGTGTTTCAGTCCAAGTTTTGGGGCTGAAAAGCATGGTATGAGGTATAACCTGGTAGTGCTGGGGTGCTCTCGAGAGCCTTGAACCAGGTTTCTGTTACTGCACAGATATCAATGTTCTCCATGCTAAGGAGAGTTTAGAGTGCGTGCATCTTGAGGTTTAGACTTCTGGCGTTGAGTAGCATTACTCTTAGTTTCTTATCCCTTGTGATACCTATGGAGGTGGGTTTGTCTTTTGAGCCTTGCCTAAAAAAGGCACTATGGGGGTAGCAAGAGCCTTTGCCAATATCCAAAAGCCCAGGGGTGACAGGTGCAAGCTGTCCCTAGCGAAGCATCGTGGCTTGTCGAGCATGTCATCCCAGGCTGACAGGCATTGGATCCCCTTTGAATGACACCAATACTTAAGCCAGTTGTTGAAATTGATCATCTTGTCTTCATACTGTGGCATCATTCTTGGTGAGGGTAAGATGCTACTCAAGGTCAGGGTCATACCGCCTGGGCTACATGCTCAGAGAGCTCCTCTATGTCTCTTTTCATGTAGTCCAGGGAGATACGTCTCAGGTCATTCACACCAGCATGGACAATGACTGAGTCATATTTGTACTTGCCTTGGAGTGACCTGAGTGCTTGTGTTATGTGGTGGATCCTAGCGCCCGACAGGCAGCTCACCGTGACCTTCTGCTTGTTCAGCCTGGTGAGCGGGACGTCAGTGTGCCTGATGATAGAGTCACCTATTACAAGTGTATCAGGTGTGTTGTTTAGCCTTAAGGGCTGTGACTGTTCGGCACACTGGCTTTGTGAGCTATGTGTTGCACGTGTTTTGTTTTGGGGTAGCGGTTGCTTGGGTGTCTGCTTTGGATGTCTCTGCTGCTTAGGCAGATTTTTATTTTGAGCCTCCGAGTATGTTTTTGTGTGTTTATGTGATTGGTTTGCTGTCGTGGTAGGTCTATGTGAGACTGGAATTGTAGTGACTGTGGTTTCCTTCTCCTCCTGACTGGTTACACCAGTACTGAGTTGAGAGAGATTAGGCTCCAGTTTGGCTATATGGTTGCATCTCTCACATGTGTTGGAATTTGTTGGGAGAAGGAGAGGGTTGTCTGTGTACCTGAGGCAGTTGTAACATTGCCTCAAGATTCCCAGATTCACCAGCTGGACCGGAGAGGAGATTGACAACTGACCTTTGGACATGCTAGAATAGTATTGGGAATTCCTTTATAATTGAAAAAAGGGCCAATGGGGAACAAGGCACTCAAGGGGAGTTTGTGAAGGTGTAGTGCTTTTAATTTTTTAGTGCTGACTTATTATATAATTGCGTTAGTGAGCAAGTGCCAGGTAACTTAAATGCAATGTGTTACAGGTAACTTAAATGCAAAAAGAGCAAACAGTAACTTTCTTTCAAGTGAAACAAGGAAATAAGTACAGTAAGCAATGCAGATATCACTAGGGATCCACAGTAGCGCTGAAAAGCCGCATTTTAGGTGGAATTAGCGTTTCAGGGAAATAACAAGCAAACAAACAACAAGCATACAAACAAAGCTAGATTCAGCAGGCCTGGATCTAGTTTATGCTACAGCAAACAAGGTGTACCAATTTCACTAAGAAACAGTTCAAATATGCAGGCACTATAAGCCTTTAACCAGAAATGCCCAGCTCAGAAGGGCAGAGTCCAGCCTCTCCTCCCACAAGAGTGCAGACCACGAACCTTCTTAATGTAAAATAACTGGTCTGAAGCCCAAGTGCTTAAACCAGAACTAATATACTTTTAGAATAACAGACACTGAGCCCTCAGTCAGCAGTTCCCAACTTAGAAGGATGTAAGCTACCTGTCCTGCCACCACAGTGCAAGCCACAAACCTTCCTAATGTAAAACAACTGGTCTGAAGCCCAAGTGCTTAATCCAAAAGACTTAGAATGATAGCTACACTTTAATCAAGTTACTACCAAGCAGTAATAAATACAATTGAATACTTTAAAGAAAGCCTGGATTAGTGCTCAAGTTATACAAACAAAGCTAGATTCAGCAGGCCTGGATCTAGTCTATGCTGCAGCAAACAAGGTGTACCAATTTCAGCAAGAAGCAGTTCAAATATGCAGGCACTATAAGCTTTTAACCAGAAATTCCCAGCTCAGAAGGGCAGAGTCCAGCCTCTCCTCCCACAAGAGTGCAGACCACAAACCCTCTTAATGTAAAATAACTGGCCTGAAGCCCAAGTGCTTAAACCAGAATTAATACACTTTTAGAATAACAGACACTGAGCCCTCAATCAGCAGTTCTCAACTTAGAAGGATGTAAGCTACCTGTTCTGCCACTACAGTGCAGACCACAAACCTTCTTAATGTAAAACAACTGGTCAGAAGCCCACGTGCTTAAACTAAAAGGCTTAGAATGAGTTACACCAAGCAGTAATAAATACAATTGAGTACTTTTAAGATGACGCAAAAGCAGAATAAAGTAGAAAGAAACACAAATACAGTAAAAACAGATAATTTTTTTTTTTTTCACAACTGAACTTCTTAGGTAACAGAAGGTTGAAACCCGAGACAGCCTTTAAGAAAGAAATCTCAAAAGAACCAATGGGGTGCTTAGTCTAAGCTGTTGTCCAGGTGACCTCAGTCAGCCAATGACCTCAAACAATTCTCTCTCACTGAAATGCCTGATGGCTTTGGCTAAACAAAGATGTCCCTGAATATGTGCTCAGACACACAGCCTCCACAAACATTTCCTCAGTTACCACAGTACAGTCTGATATAAATGTATATTTCTTTTCTGTCCACCAGAACACACTGTTGATACATTTTTAACACAAGCAACTTTACAAATATATTTTCTGCACAAGCATCTGTACAAATCAGTTTGATATATAAAAGACATAATTCTTTACAAAATTCCATCTAGCTTTGCTGGCATATGTTACACATCCACTGCCCTACG
This sequence comes from Protopterus annectens, assembly GCF_019279795.1. Classification (NCBI taxonomy): domain Eukaryota; kingdom Metazoa; phylum Chordata; order Ceratodontiformes; family Protopteridae; genus Protopterus; species Protopterus annectens. The sequence continues at coordinate 298,339,803 of NC_056727.1, read as the reverse complement.
TCTCCTGGCATAGCTGACAATACCTCATATTGTCACAAATGTAATGCAATAAACCCTATAGTAACTGAGTGCTGTCTCAGTTATTAAATGGATGGAGCATTTATGAATGAAGACTAATGACTAAAAGTGGTGGGAATGAATTATAAAGAATGTTAGGCAAGAAAGCAAATTTAAAGAAATGCTAGTGGGGGCAGTAAGATGTGAAATGTGAAGATAAGGGAATTAGTGAGGAATGTAAGGTTTGAAACATTGGTTGTAGTCAAAGAAGAGGTACATATAGGTCACATTTTGGAATGGAGGCATTGCAGATGTTCATCTGAAAGGTGAGCACAATTTAAATGCTACCTCGGGTCTCCCCTGTAAAGAGCCTAGTGGGACTAACCTGACCAAAAAAGGATAAATAAATAACAGCAAATAAACACGCAAAGTATCATACATCACAGCCAGTGATGGTAAAAGCACAAACACATTTAGAGCCAAAAATGAAATTAAGAAGTCCTTAAACACTTGAACAGCTAAAGTATTCACTCTGCAGGAAGTAATAGATGAGTAAAAGTGCTCCCACAAGCATAGCACATGTTACTACCTGAGAACATAATCACTTTTTTACTTAACAACATTTCTTCCCAAAGCAGGGATCAGGAAGACAGTAAAAAATGACAAGCATTTGAGATAAACTCATAACTAATTAAAAATGAAAAGTAGCCAGCACTATAGAATTGTGACTGCAGATGGTTAGCATTATTTAACAGCAGAACTAATCAAGCAATGTATGTGATATACAGCACTTACCAGTTTATGATTTGATAGTAGCACTTGCATTGATGAAGCAATGGGGTTCATTAACATGAGCTACAGAGGAAAACACTATAGAGGAGGTGGCTAAATAAATTGGTCAGCACTGGGCTTATGATATCAAGCAATTAAGGAGATGTGGATAAATATGTCATCTATTGCTATTCAGGCTGAACACCAAACAAGAAGTAATCTATTTTAACTATCATGCTGACACTAATTAGCTGTGGCAGAAATAAAACCAAAGTAGAGTAGATTAATTGAGTTAAAAAAGGAATAAAACAAATCAGTGATACAGTTACTATAGGAAGGTATAAGTACAAAAAAAACATGTAGTTACATAATGATACTACAACATAAAAGAATAGTATAACTAGTCAATATTAAGGAACAGGAGAGGAACGCAGAAAAATAGCAATAAGTGGTTATGAGAAACAAAAGAAAGCTAGCCTGACCAATAAGAAAACTGGCCTATCCGAAGTATTAAGAAATTTAAGAAATTCATATTTAATTAATATGGATGTGTGGGACAATGTTGCGAGAAATAAGCTCAGTTAGGTCAAATATCATAAACTGCTTTGAAATGGACAAAAATGGATTAAGGCACTATACATTCAATTCAGTGCATCTTGTTCTGAAATGTACATTTTGACAGATTAAAAACTGTCCCCTCACTTTTTATCCAGAAATATATTATTGGTAACTATTCAAAATGGTCCAAACACTGTTTTTCATACTTTGCTGTAGAAATCCTGCTCCAGTTATTCAAAGCTGGATCATGAGTTTAGAAGTAAAGAAAGAAGAGAATTCTATACCAAACTGAGGCCTTGGTAAATAACTGTTGCGGTAAAGTGTAAACTTCAAAATCAAATGATGCAAACAAAAGCAGCATAGATTCAATTATCTAACAGGCTCTTTAGTGGGATGCCTAAATTAATTAATTAACTTAATTAACAAGCACAGTAAAGTGCAAGCTGATGTTAATTGCTTTGATGAGCCAGACTGTGAAATGTGCACAGTTTTAAAATTTATGGAGTTCAGATTAGCACAGCTTCCAATAAAGTGAAGTTCAAATCATTGCGGAATGCAAATGATATATGTTCCCACCCTGATCTGCTCACATTCTGTGGGATACAAAACAGGTTTGTAAGCCCACCCCTCCCCAAAAAAAGACATGAGTGGGACCTATAATGACGCCATGCTGTAACTTCTCTTATTCTGGCAATTACTAACCAAGCCTTGGTTTAAAGTTTAAATGTTGTCCCTAAAGCTAAATAGCTTATAGTTATATTGCATTGTCTGGGCTTTCAGTGAAACAAGTAGAAATGTCTTAAGTCATACCACCTTTAATGTACTGCAGTGTATTACAAAAGACAGAATTTTAACCATTCAAAAATTATTCTAGCACTTTTTTCTTACTTTGTTATAGAGAACTTTTTCCTCTAGTACATTGTTACAAAACACATTTTTCATCCACAGTTGATTACACTCTGAGTAGGCCTTAGAAAAAGATGACAGAATACTGAATGATATCTCTGTGCTTGCAGGGAAAAGATGGTAATCTTGTAGCAAAATCTAAACTTGAAAACCTGAAGATGGGAAGAAAATCAATACAAAAACAGTTGTCTAAAATGCCTCAGCGGGTTTGTATTGGGCTGCCTAGATTCATTAATTTGCTTGATTAGCAAGCGTTTTAACCACAAACTGATTCTAATTGGCAGAGCAGGGCTGTAAACTACACACTTCTTTAAAATGAATGAAATTCAAATTAATAAAAATGACGATGAAGAGCAAGTGACATTGGAGTTTCAGCTCATTTCAGTGTACAGATGATACAGATCTTCAAAGTTAAATCTGTCTGCCAACCTGCATTGTAGTTTAAAGCAGGTTTTCAAGAAAAATAAAATCAGAAGAGAAGTATTGTCCTATGATGAGGTCAGACTGTTAGAATTGCTTTAATTTGGTGACCTTCTATTACACTGGCAAGGAAGTTAAGAAATAAATTAAGCCAGGACCAGCCCATTTGGGGTTTAAGTTGTAATTATGGTGGTAGAAATTAAAATAAAGCAGAAACTATACTTATTTTTATGAAAACAGATTAACATTTCAGATCCTGCTAATAGAGTCTCCACGTTAAAGGATATAAACATGCATTTTGGTCAGATCTTGGCTGCAGCATTCTATGTGATATGTATAATATTTTATAACTTGTTTTATGGAAAAAATGACATGACATATAAAACCATGAGGACATGATTTTGTTTATTATCAAAAAATGTCATCCTATAATGCAGTCTTTATTTCCAGAATATTATTTTTTGCTTTTTTCCCAATCCCCATTGATATTTTTTACACATTGACTTAAATGCAGCAAAGTAAATTAATATTTTGTTTGGGACTCTGCAGAGGCATTGACAGTATTTCTTTTTTTAAAACAAAGCACATCTGTGTTACAATTTATTTTCAGTGAAAATTATTGCATGTGTAATCTGATAATCTGGCTGTCTATTCATACGATGCTCTTACAGTTGAGATCACTAGAACACATAAATGACTGGTGTACTGTTATCTTATTTGTTTACAGAGATCATCATTCATTCATTGTCATAGTGTATACCTCCTCTTAATGGTACATTCTTCAAACCCAGCTCACTAAGCATTGATAACATATATACATTAGTATGTAACTGAAATCTACAGACAGACATACTTCATTCTTAATAATATATATAGATAGATATAGTGACAAAACTAAAGGATGCATGCAGTAACTGTTTCCCATTTAACTTCCCTTGCTTTGTGGACCTCAAATACAAGCCCATAAATTTCACAAATTATGCATGAGAATGGACCTAAAGGACTAAAGCTGCTATTGTTTTCATTAACTCTACTTTTATTAACATTGGTTCTTATATGTACTCTTTTCCAAATAATCTAGTATCTTATCCGAACTCAGGAACTGAAATACTGTAATAAAATAGGATGACAGACGTCTCTCTTTTGGATAGTGTTGCACCTTTTGCTTTTATGGTCCTCAACTAGGCAGCAAATCAGTATGCATTGTTGTCTCCAACAGCTCCATTAAAATTAACTACAGACAAGATCAGTTCCATGCAGCTTTCTTCTGATTTCACTCTGTCATATGTGCATTATAAGCAGTTATACTTCTGCTAAAGTTTAAGCCTTTTAGCTCCACCTCGTACATATTCCCAATACTCGGTACACAGACACACTAAACCTGTTATCCCTTGATAACAGCAATGCTTACAGACTTTTCACTCCACTTGGCCATCCCTCACCCTGATTTAAAAAAATATATATATATGACACCGATTGCCACACGGTCTACAAAATCTTGGTTGATGTAGTAAGCGTTCATGTAACCCCACTATTGCATTCAATTTTAGAGAAATTGCTGGGTCTGTAGCTGTATATTTTTTGCCTGAGAGCAAAGTTTAAGAAATGAATACTTGGCACCCCATTTTAAAGATAACCCTTGATAAAAGCAACCTACACTATCAATAAACAAATGTACCTACCATATGCTTTGCCATCACATACCTGAATCCTTATTGCTTGCTGTCCCACAGTACCTCTAGTACCATCTTTACACACAATCTCCGACTATCCTATTCAGTAACCTTGTGACACCTAGGTTCCAACCCTTGCACAGGTTACCCTTGTCTTCCTTGTGTATACTTAAGAGGACCCTTTATTCAGCTGCCACATTCTTGTTAACCACATAAAGCACAAGAACAATTGTTAGAAAAATCCTGATTGTCTATCCAGACCTTTAAAAAATATTTAGACTGTCGATATTATGATCATTAGATCATGTTCAGTATACCCATTTGATGTATATATTGTGTGTGTACGTGTATGTGTATGCATCACCTCCATAGTTGCACAACAATGGGGAAGAGAGAAAATTCTTCAAAAGATTGTTTAGTTTCAGGCAATCACTTGTTTCATTCTAACATGGGACAGCAGGGGATTTTTGAGATTCCGTGTATTGAAGGCACACACTAAAGCCAAAACATGATTTTGCTCCTTTTCCATTTATCTGTAATTCTGGTGATATTCAGCCATCTATGTACTCACCCTGTTAGGTTTACATGAAATTTTATGTAAAACAAATCGCCCTTTAAATTTCAGTTTGTTTTTTGGCTCAAGAAAGGACTACTTAGTAGATATTTTAACCTTGCTTTCCATTTGTTAATTAGGGTATAATAAAAACTAATGTGAGTGCCTGGGTCTCTGGCTTACTGAGATCTTTGCTGATCAGAATAGCATGTGAGTTATCATTCATGGGTGCCTTTCATTTGTGCAGCTTTTTTTCATTGGTTGTTGCAGTGTTGAGCATAGTTGTTTAGTTTATGTAGTGAGCCACAGAATGCCTTTCATCTGCTCACACTTACTATACAGTTGTTTGGAAACTGATAATCTAGGAATAAAGAGAATGTGTGTGTGTGTGTGTGTGTGTTGGGGTAATAAAGCAAGTAGTAACTGTTATTTATTACAGACCTTTGAGAAAATGTTGAAAGTTACTGAAGGATACTCACCGCTGACTTAGTCACATTTTTCTTTTTTGCATAAACCATAAGTTTATTTACTACAGTGTTGTTTCATCTCCCTACAATTGTGTTTGCCATTTATTTTTGTAGTATGCCCCATGTCCCAACATTAATGGTCAATTACAACCAAATAATAGTTGAAACAGGAAGCAGGCCAGTATTTTTTTCTAACATTTATATTTTTGTATGCATAACTGTATTACAAAAGCTTGAAATCTGAAAGACAGAAACCAACATTAACTGCAGTGTTGACTTGTAAACCTTCTGTTGTATTCAAGCAGTGACACTTAGCGTAAGTACTGAAGAATGGCCAAGTTGTGTGATGGTGACATTTGGAGATTTTACTTGAGAGTAACAAATGAACAGTAACAGGAAATCTTAAGCAATAAATCAAAACTGAGAAATCCTGTGCTTTCACTGTTATGATGATATCATATGTACTTCCCCCTGAACTACTATATGAGCACAAATGTCAAATAATAAAGAGGGTAATGGAGATGAAGATTGTATGCATGTTGTATTAATACCATCTGCCATCCTCCAATGTATGCCAGAGCAAGAGTCTATCATAGGTGCCACTGCCACATAATGTCTGCTTGCATCAAATTTTGTAACCACTGCAAGTAAGTGTTCTTCCATAAACTGACATTTTAAAGGGGTTGTTAGCATTTGTTTCCCTTCAAAGGACATTTATTGTTTTCAAATGATGTGCAGAAACAGGTAAACCTACTTTGTACCTACATGGTTTACTCCTTTTGTGGTCTACTTTCTGTCTGTCACAAACTTTACAGACTAATGTAGCACCGCCTTGAGCATTACTGGAAATGATTGCATTTGGCCTGGATTAATAATATTCAAATCATTTATAGTAATTTCCAGAAATGCTTGCAGCAGGGCAGTTTTTTTTTGCAGTGTTTTACAACTGAAGAGACAGGGACCTTTTCCTGCAAAATTCTGACTATATTAAGACTTTGTTTGTACATTGAAAAGGCTTGCAGTAAGGAAGAATGTATGACTGGGCGTTTATAGATATGACAGCCCCATGCCTCTTAAGTGTCCAGATTTTCACAGAAAAGTTATTGGCATCATATGTTTTGGTATTTTCCTCATAAAATGTGTTGTTTTGGAACTGTTAGATATGATTCCTGAATGTGATGTTAATTTATATCAGTTCAATAATCGTACTTCTGTTCAGCACAAAACATTCACATCAGTCAAGCTGTGCCTTTTCTTTCCTTTTATCTGAAGTTACAGAGCTTTTATGTCTTGTGCTATAACAACCTGCCCTGACACTGCTCACGCTGGGTTGGGGGTATTCTGTGTACTGAACTGTTTTCTTATTCACTGGAATCTATGGGAAGCTGGCTGAAGCTAGAAGAAGCATAGCCTTGCATTGTTATGTACTATCTGTTGGACTTCGGTGGAACTAGAAACCCATATGGCTTTGGACTCTAACTCAGAAGGCTGAAGACAGATGTACTGTACATCCTTTCAAATAACATTTTGATCCATTTTGGATTGGGACCCACTGGCTGTGGAAACATTGTCATAGAACGTGCAGTCAGTCTAGAAAGCTTGTGTTAACTTTTTTTGATTTGCTGCCAGCTTAGTACCCCTTCTTTCCATTTCAGCTGTTCCCTGTGTAGCTTTTTTTTAAATGTTTTATTTATGTTTCATTTAGGCTTCAATGCAGATAGACTGATGTGCTCAGAAACCCTAGCTAAACACATACCTCAGAAAATGAAGTAATACAGTAGAACATCGATTATCGAAACTAATCGGGAGACATATGTCTTCATAAACCTGATTTGTTCGCATAATCAGACATTAAAAGTTTATGCACATCTACATGAAATAAAAGACTAATAAATACTAATAAAAGACAAAGACTCATTTGTTTGTTGACTGCATACATATTTTATTACAGTAGTGTGCATGCATACTACACATGTATGTATTCCACTAAATTTTAAAGAAACCATCAAGTTTTTTTTTTTTTTTTTGCTTTAGACACCTATGCATTTATGTGCCACTGAATCATGGATTTTCTTTAGAAAGTTTAATTGAACCTCATCGCTTTCATCCTGGGCTTCATCCCTAGCAGGGCTTTGTCTAAACATGTGAATGCTTCACAGTGAGTTGGAATATCTGGATTAGATTTGTCATCTGCTGCAGACTCATCACCTATGTCAGATGTGCCAGTTCCTGTAATCACAGATGATACAATTTCATCTTCTTCCATTGTTTGAAATCCAGGATCAGGTGCATCACAGCTAAGCCATTCAGTAACTTCTTTTTTTTCACAGTCTGAAAACCCCGATATTGCTCCACGATATGCGTGATTTCTTCAACAGTTGTTTCATCGGTGACTGATGATTGTCTGATTGTACTTTATGTGGGTAGAATGTAAACCAAGCTCATTCTAGAGTGACATTTTTTAATTCTCTCCGCGAAGAAGATATATAACACGCATCTTTTAGGTCTATTTTTTTGTACATTTAATAACACTTTCTTCATCATCATCATTTAAAAGCAGCTTGCATAACAATTGCTTATGATATAACCACTTTAATGTCTCTATTACACCTTTTTCCATTGGCTGGCAACATGCAGTAGCATTCAGTAGCAAACATAACACCTGTATAAACTCATCAATTTTGTTTAAAAATGCAGGAAGATGAACATGAGGGTACATTGTCAAGCAGTAACAAAACTTTTTCTCTTTTGTTCGTTTTTGCAAGTTGTTTTCTTTTATGACCAACACAAACACATTAGAAAACCAGTTAATAAAAAGTGCACAGTCCATCCAAGCATTTTTTGCGATATGTATTTAACAGGCATTGAGTTTATGTTGACATGTTTAAAACTCTGCCAATTTCGACTTTTTCCAGTTGCAAGAATGGGAAGACGGCGTTTTCTTGAAGTATTGGCACAAAAAGGCACATCTATTTTATCTTTACTAACCTTGCAGCAGATTCTCATTGTGAGACAAGTGTTTTTCTAGGCAATACCTTCCAATTGAGCCCAGTCTCGTTAGCATTGTAAGTATTGTCCAAAGTGTATGCTTCTTATAGGTTCATAGGTTTATACTAGGCTATCTGCCCTAAGGCATTTATAAGCCTAGCCCAAAGTTTTGTGGCTTACGCCACCCCTTATGTTAAAAAATACTGTGCCCATTAGTTTGTTGTGCCTCTGTCCAGCAGTGACACAGAGATAATTCCCAGGGTAAACCTACGATCTCCCATCCACCGGTCAAGATTTCTCTTGAACAGAGCCAGCGAGGTGCTGTGCCTCACATGGACTGGGATTTTATTCCACAGAAGAGGGAGTCTCTGGGTGACAAATCTATCCCTCCAGCATGTCCTATTTATATCCGTGCTAAGGTTTAAGTCGCTTGCTCTAGTGGATCTGGTAGATTTGGATTTTTTGAGGTGGAGCATGTCCATTAATTCCTGGTTGGACATGGCCTTGTATGTCAGGCACAGGTCACCTCTGAGCAGGCGGTATGCGACTGAATAGAGCTGGAGTTTCTTCAGTCTGGCAGCATATGACAGATTTTGGAGTCCCTTTATCCTTTTGGTGAGGAACTTTTGGGGTCTCTCCAATTGCTGCAGGTGTAAATTCTCTTTCTTTTTAAAGGTCTCAGCTGTAGATTTCTGTGATGAGAGTTTTTCTCCATCGATATATAATTCATGAATTCCATGAAGTGATTTGAAGTGTTTCAACCACCCAGTACTCGCTTGAAAAGTTGCCAAGGGTCCACTGATTTTTTCACTGAATTGTAATGCTTTCTCCCAATACAAAGGACCAGAGATCAGTTCACCTGCTGACTGTTTTTGAAGAAACCACTTATAAACAGTGTCATCTAAGTACGTATTTTGTGATAACTTCATGGTCTTTCGCATTGATGAACCATCAGCCGAATCAAGGTTCATCATGAAAGATTCAATGGAGGCTTTTGACGTCTGCCACATATTGTATATTTTATGATATATTCTTGTGCTAATTTGGTGACACACTCACCATTTTGGAGCCTTTCGGTAACTGTAAATTTGTCTTTCAGGGTTAATACTGTTCTCTTCCACTTTCGCATTCTGCACACACACACACACACACACACACACACACACACACACACACACACACACACACACACACACACACACACTACTGTACAAATCTACCCATCTACCCACATTATATGCCTACATGTCACTTCCTGAATAGTGTATCACCTCCGGGACCACTGTTATTGCCTTTTTATGCCTATATGTCATTTCCTAAATGGTGCATCACCTCCAGGACTGCTGTTCAGATAACCAGTTGTTCAGTTAACCAATGTTCCGATAATCAACATTCTACTGTACTTAAATATTCTTAAGTAAATGAGTAAGTCATGCTCCTGTTTACATAAAAGGAACATTTTATATGAATGTATAATGGTAACTGTAAAGTTTTGCATACTTTCTGATATAGAAAGGAGTAAAACTGTGTTAAATTTACAATTTGTATATACCTCTGTTTGCCAAAATAATCTATGATGAGAAGGTGCAGTCTTATTATGTAGCTGGACAAAGATTCAGTCCTTTACCCAGCTTGGCATTTAAAATTTTGACAAGATAATACTCCCCACCTCTTTTACCCACAGTGCTCTGCTGACTAACGTCATCTGCTTAGATTTGTCACACATTTAGTTTGTTTGTCTTTTCAGCTTTTCCCGGTTAGGGGTCGCCACAGCAGAACTCCAATCTGCTAATGATTGGCAGTGGATTTTTATGGTGCCGAGTTGCCAGCCTGACGCCCACCATTCAGCGAAGGTACGCCCATTCACACATTTAGTAAACTTCAGAAAAAGACCCATAGGCTACTTCACTGCTCTTCTCTAGGCCTCAGCTTTCCTCACATTACGTTTTTTATTTTTCATACAGCTCTGTCAGTTTTATTGTGTATATGTGTGTGTGGAGGATGTGGTGTAGTGTGTCTGTGTCTCTATGTGAGTGAGAGAGATTACATTTCCCTGAGGTTATGATACAAAAGGCAGACACAAAGCAATCATAATGCACCATACAATTACTAGGAGCACTGTATGAATACAGATTATTGACCTGAAAGATACTGGAATGAACTGTAGTTTTTAGGCTTGAGTTCACTCGATTCTTTGGAGAAAGACAGTATGGAGGGTTAACCTACTGCTGAAAGAATGGCATACACTTGTCTGGTATAACTGGCAGCTAAAAGAAAACTAAGTTGCTGGAAGCTAGTAAGAAAATCTAGCTACCTGGAAGTTAAACTGTGAAGTTGTTATCCTGGAAAGGAAGTCTGAACTGTTTTCTTAGCTGGAATATGAACACTGGTAAAACTTTGAATACTGCTTATTACACTGGAGGATTTCTTATGGGCTGCAAGTGACTGAGTTTATGTTTATTCATTATTTCCCTGCAATCCAAAAAGCTAGGGATTCTTTCCTTTTTATTTGCATTTAAGTTAAAGCATGCAGTGAAAGCTTTTTCTATTTGTGTTCATTCTAACATCCTGACGTCTTGGAGTTCTGGTTTCATTTCGTTAATAATCCTGAACTCCTGAACTTAAACTTAAAGTGGATATTTGTGACTGTGTTTATTTTCAAAACTACATTGGTGTTTTTCAGTAGGTACTTAATAGAGTTTTCTAACAAATTGTTTAGTTTTATATTTTCTGGTTGCCTTCACTCTACAAGAGCAAATTGTCACTGCCTGTGATTTATCATACAGGCCTGTTGTATCTTAATGAGCTGCTATGGAGAAGGAGAGTTTTTTTTCCCTACCTCTGGTTTGCTGACTCCTGGGAAACTTTGTGCCATGAGAAAGTAGCCTTACCATGTGTGTTGCATCTTGTTTATAGATACAGCTGACATTATGTGGTGTACAACTACTGTTTCTAACTCCATAACAGAAGTGATAAAGTTTGCTGCCACCACTGATAAACACCTGAAAAATGACAGAAAGGCATGCAACTGCCTCTGCAACTACTTACTAAATGGTGCAAAGCATTACCAAAACAACTAAACATTTACTGGAGCTAGTACAACCCTACAAGAAACACTTGACTAACCTGTAACAACAACTTGATACAGATGAACAACAACATTGCCACTGTAATGCAACAACTAACAGAATGGGAACTCCAATACCTGATGACTCTGTAAAGATGCTTGAGAAACTGACCCCAAACTGGCTGATCCAGAATATTTTCTTCTCACATAACTGGAGATGCATTGAAGGCATAAGTCAACTTGGAGGAGGGTGGATGTCCAGCATTAGTAGATGCTAAAGAAAATTTTTTTTTTAGTCATGGATGGGGCTCCACTGGAGGCTCAGGTGCATAGATTTCACAACTGGACATTCATTATGGACATACTGATAAGGACACACATATCTATCAATGCAGGTTCTTAAGTTTTAGTCAGAACATGGTATGTATAATGTAAGTAAAAGTTTAGCGATTCTAGCCATGGACATAGTTAAGAGGATGCTTCCTACCTGTTTAAGAAAATATGTATTTCAAAGCAACATTATGTCCTGTGAGGAAATGGTTGCCTTAGTGGAGCATCTGTTGTTATATGGAAATACAAACCCTAAGGCTGAGTTGAATACATTCAAGTGTAATGGTAAGCCCTCACTTTAGTATGCTGCCAGTAAGAAAAACACAATACCAGCTGAAGTAAACTCTTCAATGTGTTATGAAAGGACACATTGCTATATGGTGTATAGTCTGTAGCAGTAATGATGTGCCTGTACAACTTAATGAATCTGTTATAAAGCAAATTATACCTGAAGGTCTACCCACACAATGAGAATCTAGAGAATTGTTAAGAACAAGAATTCTGGAATTGGCTTCATGAAACTCTGTTGTTTTTAAACTTGTCAAATACTATGTTGTTGTAGAAGGAAAATAATTACAAGGATTATTTGACATAGGCAGCATGTTTGCCCTTGTTATAATACAATATGTGTGCAAGCACAAAACTGCTGGCAAACAGAAAATTGCAATAGGTTCATAAGTAAATATTAGGCTAGCTACCCTTGTAGGTCACTTTAAGCCTAGCCATTTTCCTCTTGTTGAGAATCAGACTATGTATCTCTTATTTGTGAGTTAAGCACCTTAATTATTATACCAACCCAAGAGTGCCATACAATCCCAGTAGGAATGCAAATATTTCTGGATAAAGTGATATACCCAGTAACTTTAACTTCTAATTTAACTCATGATATGATGATTGTTCAAGACTTTCCACAATTCAAAGAGCTCTTGAAAATGTGTGTGTGGATGTGTCAAAGACGTGCAACCCCAGTATAGATAAAACTGTGGAATTAGAAAATTCTAGTGGCACAGTGGTGTGGGGTTAGGTGGAAGTAGTGGACAAATTTGATAGTCTTATCAAAATACTTCACTAGATACATTTGCAAAAAAAAGCAGTGCAGAGATTGTCAAGGAATAGGTCATAGTTGCTCTTACTTCACAAAACATTCCTGAAGTAAGAACACTGAAAATAATTCAGCATAGTAAGAGATGACCCTGTAGTAGAGAGTCAGGAGGGAATGGGTGAATGTCATGCTGAACAAAAAGAAAGAGCTTTCATTCATTATAAGGAAATAGTTTTCAGGTGGTTTTGTTATCATTACTTTATTTTAAAGCTTGTCTTTTAGGTTAATCACATTTACATTCTCACTGGTGAGATTCCGTGTGAAAAAAATCCTTTAAGCTGTGTGCTGTCTTTTCCTTTTAGTATTTTTATGTTGATTTGCAGTCATTTTAGACACATGGATAGGTAAGAAGCTGAGGGTGGACTATATATATGTGCTGCTTCTGCTGCTGAAAATCACAGTTTTATAAATAATGCAAATGTTGTAATATAAAATATAAGGTTTGCTGTACTTAACTTGTAGTGAATGTCAGTGTGCCGTTTCTGTGTGATGAAGTTCAGACATTAGGTGATATTAATGGAAAATTGTGATTTGAATTTTCATTGCTGGCCTCTTATTTGAATTTGATTTTTAGGTGTTTTTATTTGGAATTATGTCTATGCAGAGCATCTAGTTTGGAGATATGAAGGGGGTATCATGTTTGCAGATGATGCTATCCTGTTTGCTTCAAGTGACTGTGGTCTTCAGCATGCACTAGAATTATTCCAGGAGTGTGATGCAGACAATATAAAAATCAGCTCCTCCAAATTAAAGGTCAGGGTTCCAGCCTGTTTAAAGAGTAGTTTACCCCTTGCAGGAGAATGGAGGCATGTAACTCAGGTGGAGGAGTTTATATATCATGGGCTCTTATTCTCAAGTGAGAATAGAGGGGAATCATGGGTTTGACCAGTTGTTGGGTGAGTTTGCAGTAATACTGCAGGTGTTGTACCAGAATGTGGTGGTAAAATGATAGTTTATGCCTAGGTCAAAGCTACTAAATTACTTGTTAACCTATATCCCCATCTTTACCCATGTTTGTGAGTTGTGGGTAGGGATTTATTTGAGGAGATTACTGATAAAAAAGGCATAAATGCTGTTCCTTTACAAGGTAGTTGGGTTCACTGTTCATGACTGAGTGAGATGCTTGGCAGTCTGGCAGGATTTTGGATTAAAACCACTGCTGCCTTATGTTGCAAGGAGTCAGTAGAGTTTGTTTGGCTACCTTATGAGGATGTCCCCTGGGCATGTCTCAGAGAGGGTGATCCAGGCATGATTCACTGGAGAAGACTGCACTAGTCCCAGTACACATGGGAAAGATTGTATTTCTCCGGTCACCAGGGAACATCTAAGGATCCCTCACAATAAACATCAGACTATTGTTAGTAATAGAGAAATCAGGTTTACCCCATTCAACTTGTTGCTTTTGCAATCTTCACCAGGGCAAACAGTTCAGAAAATGGATGGAGAAAATTAAAGAAAAGTAAAGAGCTTTCCCTTACACTTTTCTTTTGGGCTTGCATATTTATAAGATGATTTTTATTTAAGTATCCTTCACAGATGATTGTCATCCCTAACTCGGTATAAATCCCTGTGCCACAAGATTGGTTGCCAACTGGCTCACTAAAAGAACTGCAAATCTGACTTTAGACCAGTGACAAGTGGAGTATCACAGGGTTCAGTCCTGGGTCCTGTCCTGTTTGGTATCTACTTCTCTGAAGTACAGGCTAACTCAGAAGGTCTTTGGCTATTGAAGTTCGCAGATGACTGCAAACTAGGAGCCATAATCGAAACTCCTAACGATGTGGATATCCTACAAAAGAGCCTCACTGAGACAGATGCCTGTTGCCAAAGCCATGGCCTCAAACTCAATGCCAAAAAGTGCATTGTCATCCCTTTTGGTAAAAGCTCTGTACCCATGAGCTACCACATAGCCGGTAGTCTGCTTAACACCAAAAGTGTGATAAGAGACCTTGGGACACAGGTGGACAGTAGTCTCTCCTTTGATAATCACATCGCCACAGTAGTCAGGAAGTCCTTCTACATGGCGTACCTCATCACAAAAGGTTTTTCATCCAGGAAAAAAAGAGGTCATTGTTCCCCTCTACTTGTCACTTATTAGACCCATTATAGAATATAGTGCCCCTTTTGGTATGTACCTCATAAGACATCTAAAACAACTGTAAAGGCTGCGGAAATGCCTCACAAAGAGGATTACTGGCCTCAAAAAGATGCCCTACACAGACCGTCTCAAAAAACTCCAGCTTTACCCCATCGCATATCCCCTACTCAGAGGGATCTCTGCCTAACATACAAAGCTATGTCAAACCCAGAGCTGTTGGACATGCTCCAATTAAAGAAATCCTAATCCCTCCAAGCTACATGGTCTAGGGACCTAAGCCTTGTCACAACAATAAACAGAACATGCTGGAGGGATAGATTCCTGTCCCAGAGACTTCTCATACTCTGGAACAAACTACCTATCTATATCAAACAAAGATCTTCATTAGCACTCTTCAAGAAAAATCTTGATGATTGGATGGGAGATAGGAAATTCACCCTAGGGATCACTTCTGTGGCTCAGCCTGACTTTGGGTGGTGAAAGCCAGGATACCTTTTTGGCTAGGCTTATATAGGCCATAGGGCCAATAGCCTAGTACCTACCTATGAACCTAGACAAGTCAGTTTTCATAAACTTAAATTATTCCTTAAATAATGTTTTGTCTTTTCAGCCATAGGATCAAGCTTCATTCTCATGGTATTATCTGCCATATCTAAATTTTAAACTCTTTTAAAAATAATTTTCCTTCTGGAAAACTATTAAAACTCAGCCAAAAATCAAAGGGATCCCAAAGCCAAGGCTTAGCAAGCACTAATATTTAATAATTCTTCTTCAGACAAGTTAAAAATGTAGCAAAACCAACTTTTAAACACATAGCATTTAAAAACAAGGCAATCATTTTGCTTTTAGCAGTTACTTATGCAAATCACTTGACTTTAAAACTGACCTTAAAAAGACCTTGTCATTAATACCCGGTTTTCTATCAGCACAGAACTTAAAAATCCAATACAATTCCCTTTCTTCAGTATAATTTTTTAAATCACCTCCACGTTGTCCTTTAAACACAGTTTCTACAACCTTAAGCATAAAACTATGTCCACATAGCATACCAATGTGGCAGAGTTAAAGGTCTAAAAGCTTTTAAAGTTGTTCATTCATCAGAGGACACTTTGCCTCTGCCTGTTGTCTGTATGGCTGTAAAACTCTTCACACTCCTGTACTGTTTTTCTACAGCTAGTAGTACATGAAGCAGATAAAGCTGCACGCGCTACAGAGAATTATGATTGGGTCTCTGTGATCATAACTACTCATTATGTGTTATCTTGAGGCAAATTTTTTGACATCTATGCCTCAAATACATAACAAGTTGGGAATGGTCAGAGATTCAGTCTCAGTTCTCCATGTTTTCTACATTTTTTGTATTTAGAAAAAGAACATGGCATTAAAGCTGTTTTAGAAGTTTTACTTGTAAAGCTATTTTTGCTGTCTGTAACTTACCCAGCCTTGAAATATCCTTTTCACTGGATTTCCAGAAGCTTTTTGAGAGAATGTGTCTCATCTTGATTTCCTTAAGTTAAACGATAATTTTTCTTTGGACAGGATTCCCCCTTTCTGAATTTCTATTGTATTTATTACTGATGGATGCAGTTTGTCGTATTTTATTTCATTTCAGTTTATTTATGTATGTATGTATGTATTTATTTATTTATTTATACATATTTTGTTTACCTGGTTTGTCCCACTAGACTAATGGCTTCTTTTCAGAGTAGACCTGAGGTGAAAAATCATAACATAATAATCAGTATGAATATGTTCCATTTAAGCTGCTGGTTGTACAGTTGGTCCTTGTTTCCTGAAATTCAAACTGAAAATTCTAATTCTGTTCTCATTTCACCAGATACAAACTGTCTTTAGTTTTTATTATAGTTTTTTTTCTTGATACAGTCTTTCATCATGAGCTAATTTCATTTTAAGGCATTTATATTTAACATTATTCATAAGCTCGTTTTCTGTGTCCGATCATTTTCATCTTCAAGGATTTCCACCTTATTTTTGCTGATCTATTACATGGCAGGGTGGGATCAGTCATGAACAATAATTAACCTTTTCTGTAGTACTTTAACTGACAGTTTGATTCTGTAGACCAGAGCAAGATTCTATTGTTTTGTCTCTTCATG
The DNA here is from genome assembly GCF_019279795.1 of Protopterus annectens. Classification (NCBI taxonomy): domain Eukaryota; kingdom Metazoa; phylum Chordata; order Ceratodontiformes; family Protopteridae; genus Protopterus; species Protopterus annectens. The sequence goes on along the minus strand of NC_056727.1, from coordinate 298,322,756 downwards.
TGATTTATTCCTTGCAGTAGCAAATTCTCAGATTTTCAGTTAGTGCCATTTTCATAAATGCATCGAGTAGGTTCTTCGTCAGACTTATTACTGCACATATTTCTTTGGCCTTCAAAGTACTTTTATTTTACCGACCAGTTTCTTAGATCTGCACGGATTTTTTTTTTATTTTAATGCTAGTTTACATTCCAGTGAATTTTGTTTATAGCTGCCACTTGATATGAGGAGATCTTAATCCTTTCCCACTGCTTATGTCAATACTTATTTCTGTAGGTAATATTTGTGCATTTGTTTGTATGCTGATATATATATATATATATATATATATATATATATATATATATATATATACACACACACACACACACACACACACACACACACACACACACACACACATAGGTTTATTATTATATTTATATTAAAACTTTGAGCATCATATGGCCAAGGACCATATGATTGAAGTTTTGAAACTGGGAACATCGAAAAGAAAAAATTCTGTAATGTTTTTCAGGGGGGTGGGGGGCAAGCCCCTCTGCACCCCCCACACCTCCTGCTAATTAAGTACACCAACTCAAAGATCATACTACAGGGATGTAAATGGCAAAGTTCCCATTCCACACTGTGTGGTGATCTCCATTCAGAATGTTTGAAGTTTCAAAACTTCGATCATATGGTCCTTGGCCATATGATGCTCGAAGTTTTAATATAAATATAAATATATATATATATATATATATATATATATATATATATATATATATATATATATATGTATGTATATAAATACACACACAAACGTAGGATAGTGAATGTTATCACAATCACCAAGGCAAGGCACATAAAAAAAATTAAAACATACTACAAACTCTTGAGTTCTTAAAACTAAACATTTAATAAATGAATAACAAAAAGTGGTGTTAAAACTAAAAGATAAGCACTTTCAGGTACATAGCTGCACCCTTCATCATATCTAGTAACTTCTCCTCAGTGTAAGAATTTAATAGTCAGCATCAACCAATCACAGTTCAGTGTTTCAATCTCTGCCATCCCAGAGCGGGTTGGAGAGGAAGACATGAGTTAAGACCAGCAGGTATATCTGCACGTTTTTTATGTGCCTTGCCATGGCGGTTGTGATAATGTTTGCTATCCTGTGGTTTTATTTTTAACTTTATCCTCCTTTTGTAGCCGTGTTTTTATTCTTTGTGTATGTATATACATGTAAATATACAAATCTATGTACACACGCACACAACCTTTTATGTCTCTACTGTACATATAGAATTTGTGGGCATCTTGAGTTCTTATCCTGTCACCCTAACTGGTAGTAACACTTAATTTAGCTTTGGTTCTGAATATTCAAAACTGATTCCTACAGTCAAGCATTTCATTTAGAGAAGAGGCTGCGGAAGCTGCACTCTGCTTCTTTATGTTCTTACCTGCAGCAACCTTTCTGCTAATTCTGGTTCACTACACACTTTGTCATATCATGAAAGCTTCCAGTTCTTCTGGAGCAATTTCCAGGCAGCTAAACAAAATACAGTCTATTAAAAACATAAACCTTGTGTGGTATTTTTTCTTATTTCCCCCTTAATCTCCCACTCACATCGTAAAACCGTTAAGTGTGGATGGGAGTAAAGAGAACAGCAGCCCTCTTACACGTGGAATTAATGATCTTTGTATTTGCCTGTCTCTCTGTCTGCCTACCTGCAACTGTATTGCATAATGATAAAGAAACATAGATAAGGAAAAGACACCAGTAATGCAAACAGGTTTTCATATCCATTTAAGATATCATAATAGGAATGCATCATTTGGCATACACCAGTTAAGAACAGACAGATGTAATGCAGACATATACTTGGAGTTGTTGGCAAAGTCTATCTGAGTTTTTTTTCTGTAACATATAGGAGAGTGTTTGTGTAATTTATTGACGTATTGGTTATGCTCACATTGGTACCCTAAGAGTTGTCAATGCTGCCTGCCATGTTCTTGGTGAGTTCTGTGGTGGAGCTCTTGACAGAGGACTCTAATTTTACCACACTTTCAATGCCTGATAATGCTAACTGCCTTTAGCCTCTTAATCTGTCCTGGCTGAACCCATGGCATGGTACCCCTTGTTTGGTCTGCCTTCCTTCCTTCCTTTCTTCTAGGTAGACTGGTCTGAGCTAATGATTGTATTAGTGTTTGGCCTGGGATTTCTGTCTGTGCTAATTGATGAATTGGGACGTCCATCCAACTGCTGTCATAAAACGTCTCTGGACGTAATATGGAATAGCCATCTAGTCATGGCAGACGCCATCTTTACATTTTAAAGTACACACTAGTTATTAAGATTTGAATAGCTTATCATTTTTGATCATAATATCTTCTCCAAATGAATTTTCTTGTGTCAACTAAGTACATTAATGACACATTTCTTGAAATGTTTTTTTTATTTTTTTCACGTGCATTATTTAGCATTTTGATCTTCTATTACCAAAGCATTCTAGCCTCTGTTAAGACTTGTTAAGGATCTGTCATACATACAGTGGAATGGTCATTCACATGCATTCAAATGCCATACTTCATTGTCCAGTCATGGTCTCAAAATTTTATTTTTTAAAAGTAGCTGACAGGTATCCTATTTGCAGGTGCATGTTTGGTATTTCTCCATGTAGCTAAAGACTTGCTCAGCTTGTTTTACACAGACTTTTTATTTGGATCTGCAAATTTCCATTGCTTTTTTTAATTTTTGTATAGATTTTTTTTTGCCATTCCAGAGGTGGTTGGATACCAGGATGACAGGTAGAAGCATAGCTTCTGTGCTGGTACCAGAAATGAGTGCCCCATCCTTCAATCCTTCAAATGAAAAGCAAAAAAACGCACTTCACTGTATTATTAAGCTGATCTCCTGCATTTTAGAGATTGACTTATTACAGTTAGATCAACACCCACCTTCCATTCAGGAGAAACAGATAAACAACAACAAAAAAAAATACATGCCATTATTTCTGTTGGCACACCAACCAGGTGGTCTGATGCACGACATGCCCTCCTTTCCTGCCCCAGCCATTCATGCTTCACCTCTGTGCCCTGCCCCCTATCCTCAAACAGTTGGTACAGTTAGCAAATTGCTTTGCTACAAATGTTAAACTTAGCAAACAGTTGCTACAGTTTTTACCCTGTCTGCATGGAACACTGTGGCGCTTATTTCTTACTTAAAAAAATATATTTTTTTTCTATGAAACTGTAGCAAACAGTTGCTACAGTTCAGACCATACACTGAGCACTGCAGCGGCTAGGTTTCACCACAAATGCAATACTGGCTTTTAAAAGCATGTATTGCACTGAAGATCAGGATCAGTGATCGTGTTCTCCAACCTTTTCTGCCCTGGCAATTGCTCACCTTGCCCAGCTGTAGCTATGCTTCTGATGCCAGGCGTAAAATACTATGTACCATTCAGTTTCATGAGTGTTTCAAACTCTTCTGATGTAAACTGTGGTCCATTTTCAATCAAAATTTGTTTGGGCAACAATTTTTCTTACACATGCTCTCAAGCATAGCAATTTCTTTGCTGAATTAGCTTTTTTCATGCTATTTCAGAATACCCTGAATGAGCATTCGCCCCCCCCAAAGTTCCATAGCATTTTTAACCACTGCAGTGGATGTGTTGGCACTGCTAGATGCTTTCTGTCATGTGGCAACCAGTACATTTATAAATCAAATCTTCAAACTGTTTGTCAGTGATGATTACTGTATATAGCTGTTGGAAAAAGAGTTAATTTTATCTACTAACTTGCCCCTTGTGGATTATTAGATTACATTTCTGAGATGTGACATGATCGTGTTAAATTCAAAATCATTTTGCTTTGGCAGGGAGATTGCTGCTTGTTTCATGGTGCAAAAACAGGTTATAACTATTCACTACTGGCAGACCATCCCTTCATCACTATCTAAGAGGCAGACCTCCCCTAAATCCAAGTGCAGTGGTTGTTTCCCACTTCTTTCAACTTTAGACATGATCCCAGAACTTTCTATAAGAAGCCTTACTACTTTATGTATAGTTACTGTCTTATCTATGTTGGTATTGCAAATTTACTGTAACCATTTATGTTGGATAACTTAAAAGATTTTGTTTGTACTGCATGCGCTAGAGCTTTTCTCTCTGGGCCTCCACTGAAAAGAGGCTTTGTGTCCATCAGACTTCCTCAGTCAACAAATAAAAAAAATAAATGAATAAATAAATCTACCACTTTGCAGTTTGGCCTGAACCAGAGCCTTAGCTCTTGGGCCAACAGCATGGATTTATGGGACTTGAAGATGGCAGTACTTTCTGACTCAGACTTGGTTTCACCATTTTTCATTGTAATCATTTCATCGCCACAGACTAGTTTTGAAAATTTTTGCAGGTTTGAGAGCTTCTCAGCTTGTATTCTCTTCCTTCCCATATGCCACTTGCAGTTTCTTTATGTAACACTAGATAAGTTCGGCCTTCTGATCCATTCATTTCAAAATAAGGGTGGCCTGCCATCGCCGCAGACATACAAGTCCCGCACATGCTCTTTACTCAGAAACACCTTAGTGTCACCTGTGTATTTACTTTCTCTCCTTTGTAAGGTTGAAACAATGCTTTCACCTTTATGTATTTATTTGAAATTTATTTACCAGGGTAGAACATTGGTTAAACAATGAACAATTATTGTGTTGGCCCTTTTTAGAAATATAACTGAAAACAAATCTTATATCCAAATCATTGGTAATGCAGTTGTAATGTCTAGCTCCATTTTAACTTCACCCCATACAGGAAAACCCAAATAATATTAAATCCTTATCACTCACTTCTGTTATCTAAGGTATGAATGTGATTGCCTGGAAACTACTTTGACATCTGTAAATGATGAAAAAATAAGAGTACATTCATCCCGATGGTACAGATTAGAAACTTCTTTTTTGGATCCCTCACATCCCCAGACATATATATACCAACTCCACAGTCACACAATATTGGGGATGGGAAAAGCTCTTCAAAGTGGCTTACAGCAGTCTTCAAATGTATCTTTATTTCTGTAGCAAGAGTGAACAAGCAATTTGTGAGGAGTGGAAGCTTTATCAACCACACTTGGTAGCTGATAGAACATCAAATCATTGTTTATGTTCTCAAAAATGTGATGTGTTCTGTTGAAAGAGAATCACTTTTAGTTAACTTTATCATTTTGTGTAAACTTTTTCTCTTGCTATTTAATATGCTGCATCTTGATTTTATATTGTAATTTATTTTAACTCTTTCCAGCTCCCCATTTCAGTAGTGCAACTTTTCTTATAGCATTTTGTGCAGTCTGTCTGTTTGAAGCAACTTTTATGTATCCGAGACATTTTTTCACATTTGAAACAAAAGCTAAGATTCTGAAAATAAGCTGCTTATCTTCAGCGGAGGGTGGTGAATTACTAAACACAGGGTTCATTCTAAAGAGTAGTTTGTAATTCAGAAAATGTGCTACTGAGTACAAGCTGTAGTTACTACACAGAAGCACTTTTATACTGATTGCCACCTCCTGAGGATGAGCACATGATCCACAGAAAAAAAGAGGCATTGTTGAGGCATAGGATGGCTTGTCTTGCTGCTCTGTATTCTGAGAAGTGAGTGTATGAGGGCTGGTTGTGTGTGTTTTGTGTACTTAGTGGACTGCTACTGTGACTAGCATTTTTTGTAACTGTCCTGTATACCTACAGCAACTCTTATCTTTTACATGATGTGCACTAAATTAAACAAGTTTTGCATAAGGGCTTCTCTCAGAGCATTTCAGCAAGTGTCCATCTTAATGTCCATCTTAACGTCACTGTAATAGTAAACTGTTGGGGAAATGGTTTGTTGAGGGGGGACAGCTGTTGTAAGCTGCCCTTTGGGTAAGTACAGCTCATGAATAACTAACTGATTATTTTTTATGGTTCTATTCAGATTCCTGTGTTTTTCTGGTAGTTCATCAAGTGTGGGTACTGAACTCTGCTCCCTAGACCTGCATCATACCTACGTTTTTTTGTAGAAAGAATGAAAACAGTTCCATTGCTTAGCATTCAGTGACATCTTTCTGCAACACACAAGATTATCTGCTAGATCTTTCTATTCATTCTGCCGTGGTCCAAGCTTGTCCTATTCTTAGTAATTTTTAAGTGTAACTGCTTTGGCATAGCTTCATAAAACACTGCTTGCACAAGTCTCGTCTGTAATGGATCTCTTAGTCTCCTGAAAAACTGACAGTGTTCAGTTATTCTGTAAAACTTTGACTTTTTGTTCTGAAATCGTTTCATTTTTTTTTGTTTGGTTTATGAATCTGGAATGTTTCTGGAGTTTAGAGAGTCTTTAGATTCATTTGGTTTTGAAGGCTAGTTTTACTTTCTTTAAATATTTTATCAAATGGATAATGGGTACTTCTAATTTGTACAGCAGAGTGGTGCAGTGCTGTGTCGTGTTGTCTTACACTTTGAGATCCTCAGGTTCTTTTCTCAGCTGGGCTGCCTTCTGTTTGGCATCTGCATTACCTTCATGTGTTTGTGTGGATTTTCTCTAGGTACTCTGGTTTCCTTTCAAAGACCAGAGGCAAGATGATTAATGGCTTTGCATTCCGTGACTAGTGAGAGTGGGTGGATGGAAGTTGCAGAGCACTGAATAAATAAATGCTTCTACTAGTTAGCTTCAACATACCAACACGTCTTCATCAGTAACATCATTAACTCTACAGTACTTCTACACTTTCAACAAGGGTATTATAGCCATTTTCAGTTTATTTATTTAGTTATAGGTTTTGGGGAATTGATAACTGGGCTGAGGTTATTTACATTTCACACTCAGCCACTTTAAAGATCTTTTCCCATCCCCAGTGTTGTGTGACTGTGGAGTTGGTATATATATGTCTGGGGATGTGAGGGATCCAAAAAAGGAGTTTCTCCATTAGGAAAACAAGATGAATTCTGTATTCATACAAGTGAGTGATGTATGAACTGATAGAAGACATGGGTTAAATAACACATCAAAATGCATGAAATATATAATTATAAGAAACTGGTAGTATGTACATGGCTGTGCACTGCTAAACATGAACAATTTTCAAGAACAGCATGGAAATTCTAGTAATTCTGGAAAGAATGAACGGTAGGTTCACAGGTTCTTGTAGGCTAACTGCCACCAGGGCCCTTACAAGCCTAGCTGTGCATCCCAAACAATTTGGGTCTCAAGTATTATATGTGGGAACATATTAGTAGGCAGGTAACTAAGGATTTGTAGGGGGTGTGCTAGGATAATACTTTTGTTATTGACGACCTTTGTCCATAAGGGATGAGGAGGCCAGACTGGGGGTAAATTTATGATTTCCTATCCAGTTATCATGTTTTTTTTTGAATAGTGTCAGAAATTAACTCTCTTTTACACCAATGAACTCTGTTTTATGTGGATGGCAAAACTATTTCACAGAGTGGAGAATGTTTGAGACACATATCTGTCTCTCCAGCGCATTCTGTTTGTCATAAGTGCAGTTCAGATCCGTGGACCTAGTGCTTCTGGTACTGCTCATTTTTTGAAAGTGCAACAGATCCATCAGTCCTGGATCTGAGGAATGTCTGTAAGCCAGCCAAAGACCCCCTGTCAGCAGTCAGTAGAAGAGTGAATACAGAGATAGGGCCTTTAGGTGATCATTGTAGGACAGGTTATTCATGCCCTGAATTCTCCTGGTGAGAAACCTTTGTGGGCTTTCCAGCTGTTGCAAGTGTCTGGTTAGATACATGCCAAAGGGAAATTTGTATTCAATGATAGGTCTGATAAGGACCAAGTAGGATAGTATTATAACTTCCTTGGACCCGAATGCCATACCCTTATCTGTAAGTGTGGTGATACAGAATAATTGTCTTATTATCTTAGCTACTTGTTACTTAAAGGCCAGATTTCTGTCTACGTATGTTCCTAAATTCCTAACTACTGAGTCATCTTGTAGGGGCATTGTATCGATAGAGTAATTAACTTGCATTGATAGTTTCCCAAATGACATTATAATGCAGTTTTGGCATTGAGTTTTAGACCATAGCTTTGACATGATTCATTTGTCTGCTTTAAATCCACCTGCAAGATGTTCGTGTCTTGGGGGAATCTATAATATCTCCCAGTTTTCAGTCATCTGTGAACTTAGTGAACTAGAGGCCATTAATGTTAGCCTTGGCTTCCAAGAAGTAGATGCCAAACAGGAGTGGGCCCAGCAAGGAGCCCTGGGGTACTCCACTGGAGACCTGTCTCTTGGTGGAAGTGGTCTCACTGATCTTGACTTCCCGCTTCCTGTCTTTGAGCCCCCCAGCAGTCCCGCATGTTATATAAGAGTTTACACCTAGCTCAGACAGCTTGTCAACAATGTCTGAGTGAGTTATGGTATTAAATGCTTTAGCCAGGTCAATATACACAGTGTGCACTGTTTTACCCTCATCCATTGCCTTGTTGACCCTCTCAAAAAAGTCTACCAGGATAAGTAGGCATGACTTTCCCTTAACAAAGCCAAACTAGGACTGGTCCAGTGTCTGCTGGTTGCCAGTGTTCTCATTTATCATTTCCAGTAGGTTGCCAATGTTCTCATTTATCATTTCCATGATAATTTATGCCATCTATGTGCATATTAAGTTTGTTAGACTGATAGGTCTGTAGCTATCTTGTTCGATTGATCCTTGTAGAGAGGAATGACTGTTGAGTCCTCCATTCACTTGGAACATAGGCTGCTTCAAGGCTGTAGTTGATAGGTTCCTCAAGTATTCTTGATAGGTCATGTTTTAGACTGTTCAGGGGGCAACCAGGGAGTACTCAGCTGTCCAGAGTTTTACAGAATTCCTAGAATTTTGCTTCATATTTTTTGTCTGAACCTCATAAAATGTGTACTTTTCTGGCAAATCAGGAGGACTGAATTCACTAAATAATGGCAGATATTTAAAGTTTCAGACTTTACATCATTCAGAAAAAGCATAGTAACAGAAAACCTTTTGTTCTAGCAAATTACACACACGAAGGAACCAAATCAAAAGTCCACTCCAAAGAAGTTTATTAAAGCGCTTTTCGTTTCCCAAATAGAAACTTCATCAGAATACATTTTCAAACCCAGCCCTCTCTATTTATAACAAGCCCCTAATGATTAACATTGAGACCCCTTAAAGGTGTATTACAATTCCTTTAAAAAGCAAACATACATACATATATACACACACACACACACACACACACACACACACACACACACACACACACACACACACCAATACTATAACAAAAATATATATATATAAATATACACATATTTTCCATATTGATCATTATAAATAAAAAAATCAGCTTTTAATCTTAAAATGGAGCTGATGGAAACTGCATTATTCAGACCTGGTTAGCTGCTAGCATTAGTCTGCAGTTGCTATTTAAGCTCCTTTTGTTCTAAATAGCCTTTCAATGGACCACATCTATCCCCTAAGATAATCTGATCAATAATAACACATGTCCATCATTTTCAACAATGTGTGCTGCCAAAGCATTCTTACTATCCTTCTTTTTAATGTCATAACAATGCTGATATACCCAACGCCTAAAGTGTTAATGGTTTTTCCAATATAAAAACCCTGCCATTGTGTGTGCAAGACTAAATAAATAACTGCTTTGTTCCCACAGTTAAATTTTCTACTAATTATATGTCACCCATAATTAGGAATATTTACCTCACTGGTCTCTATCATATACTTACATTGTAGGCAAAACCCACATTTTTTCATCGCTCCATTTTGGACCCCCTGTCTTACCTTCTCCAACATACTTTTAAAACAAATGTCCTTTTTATATATCATTTCAGGGGTTATTCCTACAATATTACAATACTCTGGTTCAATATTGAAGATACTCCAGTTACGGTAGATAATATCCCTAATAACTTGACACTGCTTATTATAGGTAAAAACTTCAGCTTTAATAAAACTAATTTTATCTGTTTCATTGGTTCCTGTCTGGGCAATGCTCACTGTCCCTAGGAGTGGAAAAAAGTGACCATTTATCTGTTTATTTTTCACTTCTTTCATTATATCCATCACAAACTTATCTGGATGCCCTCTCTTAATGAACATGTCCTCCAGTATATCCATTTGTATTAAGAACTCATTAAAGTCAAACACCATCTTGGCTAGTCATACCCCCTGCCCTTTGACAAGTGACCTCTTTTGGTGTACCGGATGCCAGCTATTATTTAGTAAGGTGTTTGAATAAGTAGGTTTTCTATAGATAGTGGAGCTAAACCTCTTATTTTCCTTGTCTTTCCTACGAGTAATGTCCAGATAGTTAGCAACTTCATCCCTTGTAGTGATGGTAATTTCCAGAAAATCTGTACTGTCTTTCATATATGAGAAAAAATTATCTAGCTCCATTTTATCACCTTTCCATAAAATAATAATTTCATCCAAAAAGCGTCCGTAATATGACCAATGACAAGAATATGGACAATGTACAATATATTCCAACTCCCAATATCCAAGGACAATATTTGCAAAAATGGGGGCACAAGCTGCCCCCATAGCAACACCTTTTCATTGTTTGAATAGCTGCTGTTCAAAGGTAATAACATTACGATCCATTACAGTATGGATAGTAAGAACCCGATCATGTCCCATATTTGTATACTGGCATAAGTACAAATAAAACCATTCAATACCTTCCTCATGGGGACTAATGGAAAATAAATTTCTAATATCAAGTATCACAAAAATTAAATCATCCTAGTACATGTTGTTATTGTTGTTCTTTCAGCTTTTCCCGGTTAGGGGGCGCCACAGTGGAACTCCGGCCTGCTAATGATTGGCAGTAGATTTTTACGGTGCCGAGGTGCTGACCTGATGCCCAACCTTCAATGAAAGCACTCCCATTCACACATGTCTTTCAAATGCCACTCAACCATGGGGAGGACATGCAGACTCCACACAGAAGATGTTCCAGCCAAGAATCGAACGGTGGAACCTCTTGCTGTGAGGCGACAATGCTACCGCTGCACCACCGCAGCTATCCTGGTACATATCGCTGGAAATCTTACTTAAAAAATCCCAGGAATCCTTAAGTATCCATGGGTGCTCCTTTAGGACATTTTTTTAACTGTGAATCAATATACTTAGCTATAGGGCAGGTTTTGGAAGCTCTGGCATCAACTATTGTTCTTAATGGTGGATCATTAAGATATTTGTGTATTTTTGGAGCTGCAAAAATGGTGGGTATTTTTGGATTTTTTAAAACTAAAAAATTATATTCAGAAATACTGATCTGTTCATTATACATAAATTCTTCTAGTGCTACATCCACTTTCCCATATATGATATTTTTCTCATTAAGACTGATTTCACAATATGTGTCTGTATATAATATTGTACACATCTTATTATTATAATCATTTATGTTCATAACCACAAGGCCTCCGTCTTTATCAGGTTTCATGATTCTTATTTCCCCATTATTACATAAACCTTTCAACAAGCACATTTCTTCCTTAGTCATATTGTGTAAGTTGTCCTTCTTATATTTGTAATTCCCTAGTGCTCTTCTGATATCATTTTCACACATTTTTTCAAAAATATGTACTATAGGATGTAATGTGGGGTTAAATGTACTTGTTTTATGACATGTTCATTAACTGCTTACTTGTGTATTGTACCCCTTAAAATAAAAATCAAAGTTTGTCAAGTAAATAATTTCAAATTAATCAATACTTCATCCACTGATGCATTTCTCACTGGTACAAATGACAAACCTTTTTCAAACAAGTCAGCAACAGAGTCATGCAAACAATTGTTACTATAGTTGTATATCCTAAAATCACCACTTTTATTCTTAAAAATGGTATATGGAGCATTCCTTACATCTAATTCCTGCCATTGTTGTAAAATCTCCCTTTCCCCCTTACGGTCGTCGATATAATTGTAATGGTTGTAATACTCTTCCCCTCTCTGATTCCTTGGTCTCTCGGACCTCCTCAGAGGGGGATATTCTAAAGGGTCAGAAATATTACCTGGTCCATCATATTCCAAGTTGACATTATCTGTCTGTATTACATGTTTGCTATCTATTTCTTGTCTTTGCTGACCCAGGGGGGGAGGTAGGGGATAAGCTTTTCCAAGTTCATAGTCCCTTTGGTCTCTCAAAAGTTTTTTTGTTTTTCCTATGTTTTAAATCAGTAATAGCATTATCAATTCTTTCAAAAATACTGCAATAATCTTGCCTCTTATGTTCAAACAATAAGTCTTTTTGGATATTATGATCAATGTTATTAATTTTGTGTAAGAGTTCAGCCATCTTCCATTCATTGTCTCTTATTAAACATTCCAGGAGCTCACACCCATGCTTGTTAAACAATGGTATTAATTCCAAATGCAACATAGAGTCTCTTACCAGTCAAGAAGGAAATTTTCACATCCTCAGCCCTTTTGGGATGTGTTTACGTCTGATACATTCCCTAAGATAATTATTTTCCAGTTGTATTTTTCGAAATTCCAAAGTACAATTTTCCAACAGTTTAAATTAGTTGTTTAATGTCCCAAGATTTGTGTTCAAGGTTGTTCATTTTTGCACGTCATTCCTTCTCCCTCTCCAGCCATGCTTTGAATGTATTACTGCCATTGTATAGAGTTCCACCACTTCCCGTTGATGAATATGTAGCCGTATGCAAATCCTGGCCATCTGATTAGCTTAAAACCGGTTGCCTTTGGGCTGGAGTAATGCCGCTAGACTCTCCTTCCTCCTCAAATGGCAAAATTCCTGCCCAATGAAGGTTTTTATATTTGAAAAACCATTAACACCTTTAGGAGTCGGGAATATCAGCATTGTTATGACATTAAAAAGAAGGATAGTAAGAATGCTTTGGCAGCACACATTGTTGAAAATGATGGACATGATTTTAGATATAGAAGGAACATGTTAGAGATGTTAAGAAGGGCAAAGAAGAAAGTCCTGTTGCATCACATTTTAAAGAATTCCACAGTGGAAATATACAAGGCTTACAATTTACATTTTGGGGCAAGTACAGCAAATGTATGACTGATATTAAAAGACAACTTTGGAAGTTAGAATCTGCTTTAATTCTGAAGTTTATCACTTTAATTCTGTATGGAATGAATCAAGAATGTCATTGGAAATGTTTTCTTTAATTAAATTCTGTGATTGGTTATTTGCTTGTAATTATGCTATTTAAAGATAGAATATGTGAAGTAGGGATATACTCTGTAAAGGCTGAAGAGCCGAGGTGCTAGAAGAGTCTGCATTTTATGCTTTGTATTTGCTTCTAACTAGATTTTATTGGAACCAGTGTGTTTGCTTATTTTACCTGTTTTGTGGGACTACATTGTGGATCTACTACTGGACTGGACTATAATGTTAATAAAATATAAAGGTAATCACTGGCTTCTTTCCTTGTGTGGTGGTGAGCTGTTCTTTATCCAGTTCATGGTGAAATATGATTTTAGATTTGTTATTATTGATCAGGTTATTTTAGGGGCTAGAGGTGGTCAATTGAATGACTATTTAGAACAAAAGGAGCTTAAATGGCAACTGCGGACTAATGCTAGCAACTACCCAGATCTGAATAATGCAGTTTCCATCAGCTCCATTTTAAGATATATATATATATATATATATATATATTTTTTTATATTTTATTATAGTATTGGTGTGGGTATATATATGTATGTATGTTTATAAGTATACAACTGTTGAAGCTTTTTAAAGTATTTGTAATACACCTTTAAGGGGGCGGAATTACTCAACGTTAATCATTAGGGGCTTGTTATAAATAGAGGGGGCTGGGTTTGAAAATATATTCTGATGAAGTTTCTATTTGGGAAATGAAAAGCGCTTTAATAAACTACTTTGGAGTGGACTTTTGATTTGGTTCCTTCATGTGTGTAATTTACCAGTTTGCATGGATTTTCATTATTGTCTTTTATTCTAGCAAATTTCTAAGTTTATGTGAGCAATATTTAAATTTTGTCCCTATTTTTGGGCCTTTGTCCCCCCATTATTTTTGATATTGTCCAGATTTCCTGTGCTAAGAGGTTGATAGGTATCCTCAGGACGTTGCTGGGACCCATGAAGTTGGTGTTCTTGGCTGTAGCACGTGCTGCCAGCACCTGTTCCCAGCTGATAGATGGAGGAAGTATATCCATAGGTTCATAGGATCATAGATTAGTAGTAGTCTAATCACCCTTGTTGGCCATTTTAAGCCTAGCCTATTACCCCATGTGAGAATCAGACCCTGCACCTTGTGTCTGTAAGGTAAACACCTTAACCATTATTCCAACCTCCCAACCCTCTGGGGCGGATTTCAATTGGTGGAGTTGATGAGGGAGTGGGGATGAGGTTTGAACTGAATTTATTAGCCAGTAGTTTTTCTTTGTCACCCTCATCAGTGTATTTGGCACTGTTCACAACCAGTTCAGCACATTATTATGTGTTACCTCTAAGGTTCTAGATGTTAGATAAAGAAGGCCTTTTGATTATCCTTAGCCTGTGAGGCTGTCCTGATCTCATAGTTAGCCTTCTTGGACTTAATTAGACCTGTTAATCTCTTGTTTAGCTGAATAAGAGAAAACTCACCTTTAAAGGATTTTCCTGATTATGGCCTTGAGTTTTCCTCCTTTATTATATACCCCATTTAAGTGAGGATTTTACCAGTATTTTTTTTTTTTTGGTGTTTTTTTGGGTTTATTTCTGGTAGGTAGTAGGTTCAGCAGCCTTTATGCAGTCATTCACATGTTTGTATAGTGAATCTGTGAATAATTCTACACAGGTAGCTGTGGTCATGGGTTGCAGAGAGCCTTCAATTTTCACAAACTGTCACTTAATAGGATGCAGTTTGTCTTTGAATAGTTCCTAACTGTTACTAGTTTAGCTAGATTTTCTGGGTTAATTTTTACTTGATGTAAGACAGCATTGTGATCCATCCTCACTAGTGCGAATGTTGTGGTCGTGGGGTACTATACTCTTCCGTGTTGGTGAGTACAAGATCCAGTATGTTTGAGTCTCTGGTTGGAGAGTGCATTATGTGTTCATAGGATCATAGGAAGTTACTACGCTATTGGCCCTGAGGCCCTTATAAGCCTAGCCAAGAGTTTAGCCCATGAGTAGACAGGTCAGCACCCAAAGTCCCTGTCCAGCAGGGACAGAGGTCAAATCCCAGGGGTGTATTTTCTGTTTCCCACCCAGTTATCCAGGTTGTAGTTAAAAAGAGATAATGAGGTATGCTGCTTGATGCAGAAGGGAGTCTGTTCCACAGATGGGGGAGCCTCTGGGACACAAATCTGTCTCGCCAACAAGTCCTATTGATGTCACAGACCAGGCTGAGGTTGCGCGTGTGGGTTACTCAAGTGGAGCTTGACATTTTGATATGTGCCAGGGTTTTTATCCAGGAAGTGTTGAGCCTGTGAGTTTGAGGCAGTGCACATTTCCCAGTCTATGGAGGGATAGTTACAGTCACCCATGAATAGGGAGTTTGGTTGGATTATGAGTACCTGTAATAGGGTTTAGGTGAAAGCCTTGAGAACATTTGGGGTTTAGGTGGTGATATATAGCTAACCAAGATATGGTGAGGGATCTTACCTGTGGTGACTTGCACATGGATGAGCTCCATGTTATCATCCAGTTTAACCAACCTGGAGCTATGCTTGCTGCTAACATACATCAAAACTCATCCAGCTTGACCCCATTTTGTGCTATTGTTGGTCTATATGTGTGCAAGGCACTGTAGACTTGCATTTCTGGACTACTTTCAATGGCTTTAAACCAAGTCTTGATCATGGCACAGATATCTACATACTGCAGAGTGAGAAGGGCTGGAGGGGTGTGGAGTTTTTTGCATAAGCTCTGAGCATTAAGCATTAACACCTTAAGGCTGCTTGTGGATTTTTTACTGTGTTGGTAGGTTTGTCTTTTTGGCATTGCCTAAACAAGGCTCTAAGGGGAGAGATAACATTTTAGCCAATATCCGAAAGCTGGGGACAGGGGTGCAAGTGCAACCCATCCTTGGCAAAGCAGCATGGTACTTTGACCAGGTTCTCCCATGCTGAAAGATATTGTATTCCCCTGGAGAGACACCAGAAACTATGCCAGTTATTAAAATAAATTGTTTAATGTTCATACTGTGCCATAATGCTTGGTGAAGGTAGAATGCTACTCAGTGCAAGGGACATGCCAGTCTGAGACACATATTCCAAGAAATCCATTATGTCTGTTTTCATGTAGTCCAGTGAAGTATGTCTGAGGTGATTTATGTCCACATGGACTATGACAGAATTATATTGGTACCAGGAACACAGTAACTTGAATGTGTGTATGATACTGCAGATCCTGTCTACAGATAGTTAACTAACCTTTATCTTCTACTTGTCCAAACTACTGAATGGGGGAAGAGTTAGTATTGAACCATGAGATTACACCTGACGAACATTCATATATGGTGGTAAAGCATCCAAAAATACACACAATTTTTGGAGTCCCGAAGATCCACACGGACCTTTGGGATCCCCGTCTTAGACCTATAGCGGACGCAAGAGCTTCAAAAATATATCCTATAGCTAGGTTCATTGATAGTCAGCTAAAAAAAATCTGCTCAAAGACTGCCCATGGATTTTAAAGGATTCCTGGGATTGCTTAGGTAAAATAACCAACGACAAATACTGTAATGGTTTAATCTTCTCCACCATTGATATAAGAGCTTTATTTTCAGCTATTCCACACGACATGGGCATTGAGTTATTTTATAGCTTCCTGTGCCAACATTCTAATGTTAGCCATGGACGCATTCTCACCATTAGGACTTTGATGGAGTTGGTCTTACATACAAACATTATTATTTTTGAAGGCCAACTTTTTCAGCAGTGCAGGGGGGTAGCCATGGGGACAGCATGTGCCCTCATATTTGCCAATGTTGTCTTGGCATTTTGGGAGAAGAAAATTGAGTTTAAAAGTGTATTTACTGATTATTAGACATTTTATGGTCGTTTCTTGGACGACATCATTGTTTTCTGGAAAGGAAGTGAGGGGGAATTGCATAATTTTCTGGAATTTATAGAGCAGAGCACCAGATTTCTGGAATTCACGAGTACTATTACATGGGATACCGCCCATTATT
The DNA here is from genome assembly GCF_019279795.1 of Protopterus annectens. Taxonomy (NCBI): domain Eukaryota; kingdom Metazoa; phylum Chordata; order Ceratodontiformes; family Protopteridae; genus Protopterus; species Protopterus annectens. The sequence continues at coordinate 298,305,614 of NC_056727.1, read as the reverse complement.
TGGACATCACACTACAAGAAAACAGGAACATCAAACAATTTACGTTCAATATTTTCAGAAAACCCACATACTCCAGCACCCTCCTGCACTTCGATAGTTGCCATCCACAGTCACAGAAAAAAATCCCTAGTAAAAGGGCAAGGTGTTAGGATAGCAAGAATGGTATCAGAACATGATGAATTTGTACATCAGTTGAATACATTAAAAAATATGCTGACAAAGAGAGGATACCCAGAAACATTTGTGGATGGGATATTGAAGGAAGTTACAACAAAGGGAGAGAATGGATATTTTATTCCTCTGTTGGGGAAGACACAGAGCAGTGAAGAAGTGGTTGTACACAATGAAGGGAAACACTTAAATAAATCAGGTATATTTAGATTTAACAGCCAGTTCTACAATATTAAAATGATTTTAACACACAATTGGCACATACTCAGTGCAAACCCAGAACACCTTGACTTGGTAGGAACATTTCCCAAAATTGTCTATGAAAAAGACACCAGCATAAAAAATATGATGGAAACCTATAGAAAGACGAATGCAAGGATGGGGGGCATGGTAAAATGTGGAGTTTGCATGCAATTCAAATATATCCTGGAAGGCAAGGAGGTATATATACCCAATTTTGGTGTATATATAATACAAAACAAATTCAGTTGCAGCAGTAACGGAGTTATATAGCTAGCTAAGTTCTCCCTGTGTCTATGTTTTTACTTAGGAAAAAACATCAATGCACTGAGAACTAGAATCTACCAACATTATTATGACATTGGTAGGAATGAAACAAAAAATGCTTTAGCTGCACATATTGGCTTGCATCCAGGACACCGTTTCAGGTTCACTGTCATTGAGCAAGTTACTTTGGGTGGTGGGCCCTGAATGAATATCTAGAACTGAAGGAGCTCAGATGGCAAATGAGAACTAATACCTCTGAGGCACCAGGACTTAACAGTGCAGTTTCTATTAGTTCTATTTTAAAACTTAAAGAAGAATTTTATATGTAAGTGTTTTATACAGGATGATGTCATGTAGTAATATTAAGTAGTTATTTGTATTTATGTATGAATTCACTTTTTGTATATAGGAAGTGATGCCATGTGATTAAGACAATGTAGAAAAGATGAAGTTTTTGTTACAATGGTATTCTGATGAAGACGAAAGCACTCAATCAATAAATTGGTCGTGGATCTTACTGGCTTCTATCTGGCTTTTTATATAAGCCTAGTAACTTCTTATGAACAAGAGTAGTTATGGTGTAAAGAAGAACACTGATTGTAGTAAACAGGAGCATCATCATACAAGCCATGTTCTTTGGGTATGATCCTTGGTTTCCTTCTTCTGTTGAATGTTGATAGTGTGCTTATTATTTAGCTGTGAATAAATTGGACAGCATAAAATCCAAGTTTAATGTTAATATTTTAATAATGAACACATTTTTAATTTATCTTGTTTTTTGCAGGTACACAGGTGTGAATGCACTTTTTGGGCTACAACAGTTTGTCTAGCACTTAGTGCAAATGAATAAGGCTCAAGTCTAAACATGTTGTATTTTAGTAATGCATTTTGTAGTACTATTTTTACAGCTTCCAGTAATTGCAAAGGGGTGTTGACATTTCTTAGGTCATATTGACTGCATTATTTGAAGTGATGATCAGAACCATCTGATCTTCAGCATCCATTATGTAGTCATTGTTGCATGTTACTGTGATATGGCCTTCTCTACAATATTGGATTGTAAACGGTTTCTGCATTCAGTTAAAGCTGTTACTCTGGCAGTCAGTGCAGTTGAATAAAGCTCCATCTTGCCAATGAGCTGTTTCCTGTGGCAAGATGGCAGGGTTGTAATCTTTCCATCTTCCTTTACCTATTGTGTGACATTGAGCAAGTCACTTAACCAGAAAGTACTTTGGAGTAATTGGGAATTTGGACTGTGCTCCTTCAATGTCTCCAAGATGGTATGCCTAGTAACTATGAGCCTGTTGACATTTGCCAGCCATTCCCACTTGCATTGCTGTCCTTGTTCAGGAAATGTTATGGCAGCGTCAACAGCACATCAATTTTTTTAATGCAACATAGGTAAATTACTTTTAAAGAGCAATAGGTTCTGTATTTGTAGATGAAGTGCAGAAATGCAAAGTTGTTTGTCATCAGCAACCTTTGCATTAGTAATACTTCTGGTTAATGTGAAATTAGTCTGATGACTTTTACTTCTGCAGAGATTGCTCATTATGACAGCATATGATATTAATATTTCTTATGTTCTTAAATACTCTTCTATTTAAATTGTTCTACATATGGATGGATCTGATGGCATGATGCTAGTAATCTTTATACAATTTCATGAAGTCCGTGCAAAGCTACTACTCATAACAATGAAGGGTAAGCACAGTTAACAAAGTGGTTATAGCTGAGGTGGAGGTGGGGGCTCACTGTGGATGAAAGTACCTTTATGTTCTTATCATGTGGTAATTTTTAATAGGTCTTTAATCTGGCTTTGCTGGACCCGTGTGTGAATTATGTTGTAATACTTTGGCTACTGTGTGCTTGTGTGAATTTGTATAGTTGATAAAGTGGCAGTAGTTGTGTAGGAAAATTGATGGAATACAATGACAGCAAGTTGAGTGGCCTTTTTTAGTTAAAATGTTATGAAATGTATACTTCTGCCATTATTTGTTCATACATTTTGTTTTAATGCTTATTGAAAAAATGTTGAAAACTACAAACTTAAAACACATTATAACAGGTGCTGTATTAAACATAATTGACAACAGTCAGGAAGGTGAACCAAACAACACATGCATTTATGTACTGTCCTAAAAATGTGTGTGTGTGGTGGTGGGGGGGGGGGGTTGCAGCTCGGGGCCAAAGGTACACTGCATCTGCTACAAGCCAGATGTATTTTTCAGTGAATGTGAATTTCAAGGGAAAAGGAAGTTTACTTTTGCATATGCTAAGTTTGTTTTCAGTATGAGACTTTTGTTTACTTTAGCAAATGGCCATCAGTGTTTGTGCTCTATAAAGTTGAAATAAAGGTTTTAAATTAAATATAAGGCTCTGCAAAAGTAAAGAAGAAAATAGTATGCATACTGACAGGTTTGAACAATGTTTATGATAATTGGGACGAGACAGCCAAGTAATGGGGCAATGGAATGGCTGCTTGGGGGGGGGGGGGCTGGTTCATTACTCTGCCTAGAACCCTGTTTGATCATGATCTGGCTCTGCTTCCAGTAGTGCAGTAGTCCAGAGAATGACATGTTTGCTAGTGTAAGGAAAGTAGCCTACCTGTTTTCTATTTGGTGCAGTAGGCAATTAGGCAAAGGTGAAATCAGCAAAGGATGTATTCTTTTTTGCATGGCAACCAAGATTATTTACACATTCCCTCTGATTTATGTCCCTAATCAGAGGATTCAGAAAACAGCAAACAATACTCATTGCCCTTGGTGGTCAAGAACACTGAAGCCATAGTAGTCATCTGCTGATGAGGAATCAGCCATGTCCATCTCAAGGCATGGCATTAGATCCCAAGATTTCATCAAAACTTTGGCTAGGATGTTACAAGTGACTGAACCACTAACCCTTATAGCTATCATACTTGGTTCACCATTTGTGCAGAGTAGAATCATATGCACCTCTTGTCAGCCAGCATGCTGGTGCTTCACACTTGCATTAGATACTTGTATGATTTGGAGCTCGCTTATTCAGGGTCATGCTGGATGAGTATCTATTTATGATCACTATAACCTTGCAGATAGCAAGACTTTGCCTGAGTACTTGCAGGATAAGATTTTTTACAGTGGATTTACTTTTCCATCCTCCTTTGGAGGATCTTTACCTACTTAAAACTTCAGTTTCATAAGCAATAGACTTGCTTTTCCCCTCAGATGAACTGGCCGATTTTCTAGCTGTGAAGTTTTCTTTTTTGGAAATGCTCATCTTGGTGCCTGTCATCTCTGTTTAGACAATCTTACCATTTTAGACCCCCTTTATGTCAGGAGACCTATTTGAAGTTTAACAAAAATCAAGTGTCCCAAAATGATACCCAACATGTCCTCCCAAAACAATGTCAAACTTAATCTTAAACTACTCTGTTCATCGTTGTTTTCTTTCTTTATTTCAGGGTGCAGAAAAGCCTTTCACATGCTGTAAATATACCAATGAGCTCAGGTTCTAACTGAAGTAGGTATATGAGTTTTGGAAAGCTGATTAGCTGTTCATTTCTTTTGCTGCAGGCACTGTGGGGGGGTGGGAGGGGTGCCAGCTGTTAATGACAATTGTTGCCATCTATTAGTTAGCAGCACATTGGAAATGCTGATGTCAAAGAGAAGTCCACCTGACTTGTGGTTGCTTCCATTTTTTCTTATAAAATGCCACCACTGCAGACATTTGTGCCATGACCTTCTTTGTTGGCATGTTACTCCTTCACTCAAGTTTTATGTGATGTGTACTGGCTGTAGTTCACTCTCGTATCAAGTTTAAAGTTATTTTGTTAGTATTTTTAGATCTACCTAGTCTGGGACATCCATTTTTGAAGGAGATCCTGGCAGTGAATAAATCTCACAGTGCTGTGTTTTCCTCCTTGCTGGGATATTGGAAGCTCCTAGAGAGGGCTTTGAGATCTTTGGTTCCTATTTATTTTTGAATCTCACAGGGGATAACTGGCTAGGCTTAAATGCTTATCATCAAATACTCCCCTCCCAAACATCCTGTCATAGTAGATGAGGAATTTCCACATGTTAGCTCATCTCCAAAGATTCCTAAAGACCAGCTATTCAGTCCAGTTTATGATTTTTGTGATTAACATTTTATTTGTTTTATTCCTAGTTTATATGTACACTGAGTTGTATTGTTTATTTATGTGGATGTTTTGAAATCGCTTTTATTGTAATTACGCTTGAACTCCAGCAACTTAATAAATTTGATCTTTGTTTTTACACTGCTTGGTATTCTATCAAAATGAAAACCAAACAAAGAGGGTCCTCAATATTGTCTAATAAGAAAGTCAGGACTGTGATCGATTCCCTAGTAATGGACACATTAATTTGCATTTGTGTAATGTGTGGTTTTGATATTTTGCCATAAAAAGTTAAGACTTTGGTATCTCTGGGCTTTTTCTTTTCCTTGAGATGATGCAGTCTTGGAGTTGGTATATTCGTGTATTTATTGACTGACATTTGATTACCGGGAAAGTCCGGTGGGGTAGAAGCCCATTTTCAGTGGTGGCCCAGGGAGAAAAGCTCCAAATTATTACAAAGCATTTTAAGAACAATAATTTTACAGTCTTCAGAAATAAAATAAAAACATCTGAAGTTTAAATAATTATAATAAATCAGACGTAATATAAACTCAATGGTTAAGAATCAATGCAAGTTATATGACATTTAATATTTAGAGAAATGTTAGACAGTTTTTAGAGAAATTAAAGGTAAGTTAGTCTAATACAAATAGAAATTGCAAAATGAAGTGATGGAAAACAGGTTTATGACATATTTAGAGAGAAGGTCAGGGAAGAGAATTTGATAGAAATAGGAAGTAAGTGAAGAAGGGAGAGTAAGGAGGTATAAGGAATGAAAATTAACTTGTTCACATTTAGGATATATTTCATCCCAGTTTTGTGCAAGAACAGAGACAGATTTTAGCTAGAAAGTGTTTGAGTGGTTTTGAAAGATGGGAGGGATGGTATTGACTTGATAGATTCAGGTAAGGAGTTCCATGCCTTATCAACATTGTAAGAGTACAGACAATGCCCAGCAGATTTGATACGTTTGTAAACAGACAGGAGTTTTTGGTCCCTGGATCGCATTGACTGACTGGAAACATAGTTGTGTAGAATGTTGTTTAATGCAGGACAGGCAAATGGATGCTGGATAATTTTATAGCTGGTAAGAAATTGTATATATGTTAGTTGATGAAGCAGCTCTGTCCAGTTTAGGCTTTTTAATGCTATACAGTGATGAGTTCTTCTTGATCATCATCATCATCTTACAGACCACCACTACAGATGAGATATTTGCTCTGAGAGTGTTGATGGAAAAATGTAGAGAAGGTCAAAAGGAGTTGCATTATGTCTTTGTGGACTTAGAGAAAGCATATGACAGGGTGCCTTGAGAGGAGTTGTATTGTATGAGAAAGTCGGGAGAGGCAAAGAAGTATGTAAGAGTGGTACTGGATATGTAGGAGGGTAGTGGGACCATGGTGAGGTCTGCGGTGGAAGTGACAGATGCATTTAAGGTGGAGGTGGGATTACATCAAGGATCAGCTCTGAACCCTTTCTTATTTGCAATGGTGATGGACAGGTTGACAGACAAGATCAGATAGGAGGCCCCGTGGACTATGATGGTTGCAGATGACATTGTGATCTGTAGTGAGAGTAGAGACCAGGTTGAGGAGACCCTGGAGAGGTGAAGATATGCTCTAGAGAGGAGAGGAATGAAGGTCTGCAGGACTAAGGCAGAATATATGTGTGTGAATGAGAGGGAGGATAGAGGAATGGTGAGGATGCAGGGAGTAGAGTTGGTGAAGGTGGATGAGTTTAAGTACTTGGGATCAACAGTTCAAAGTAATGGTGAGTGTGGAAGACAGGTGAAGAAGAGAGTATAGGCAGGTTAGAATGGGTGGAGAAGAGTGTCAGGAGTGATTTGTGACAGACGGGCACCAGTAAGAGTGAAAGGGAATGTCTACAAGAGGGTAGTGAGACCAGCTATGTTATATGGGTTGAAGATGGTGGCACTGACAAAAAGGCAGGAGTCAGAGCTGGAAGTGACAGAGTTAAAGATATTAAGATTTGCACCGGGTGTAATGAGGATGGACAGGATTAGGAATCAGTATATTAGACGGTCAGCTCAGGTTGGATGGTTTGGTGACAAAGCCAGAGAGGTGAGATTGCATGGTTTGGACATGTGCTGAGGAGGGATGCTAGGTATATTGGGAAAGGGATGCTAAGGATGGAGCTGCCAGGTAAGAGGAAAAGAGGAAGGCCTAATATAAGGTTTATGGATGTGGTGAGAGAGGACATGCAGGTGGATGGTGTGACAGAGCAAGATGCAGAGGACAGGAAGTAATGGAAACAGATGATCCACTGTGGCGACCCCTAACAGGAACTGACGAAAGAGAAGAAGAAGTGATGGGTTCTGAAAGAGGTATTTGTTGCAAATTTAGCAGCTTTGTTATAGCATTGTTCAAGTTTTAATTTTTGTGAAGCTTGGTGGTGATTCTTCATTTCTCATTTCAAGCTTGGAAGTTAGTAAGGATGGGAGCACCATAAAGAAGTGTGGGGAGGAGATGAGTAGTGGCAAGTGTAATTTTAGTTGCGTTGGTGAGAATGTTTTTGGTTCTATAAAGCATCCCTTGTTTCTGATGAGTTTTTCTTATGTAATTTTGTATTTGAAGGTCAAATGTAAGATTATCATCCACTATCACCCCTAATAATTTACTATGAGAATTGACTTCAGTGGTTGTATTTTCACGAGAGGGGACTTTAAATTTTGTTATTTTTTTTCATGAGAGAGGGATTTGGGGAGGAAGTAGTAGTTTGGTCTTTTTGGATTAAGCATGAGTTATGAGTTATGAAACCGTGTTTCATTTGCTGTTAAAAGCTTCCTGAGTAATTTTTTGGGGGGTCTATTATGTTGTCAGATGTACAAATGAGATTAGAATCATCTACATATTGTATTAGGGTGGCCTGTTGTGCGGATGTATAGAGGGTGTTAGCGAAAATGTTAACAAGGAGGGAACCAAGGAAAGACCCTTGTGTTACGCCGGTGGTGACTGGGAGATGAGGAGAGGCTGTGGAGTGCCAGTTTTCTGACTGATATCTATTGGACAGGTAGCTTTTGAATCACAGAAGGGTGGGCTGAGAGAGATCTAGTGAGGAAATTTTGAAGTAGAAGTTTGCTGTGACAAACTGTGTTGAAGGCTTTAGACAAGCCTAGAATTAAGGAAGAGACTAGTTTGCCATTATCTCTAGCTTTATTGACAGTATCTAAATAGGTTAGAAGGGCAGTGCTAGTACTATAGACAGGATGGAAGCCATGTTGTGTAGGACATAGGAGTTCTTCCTGCAGGAGATAGTCTAGCAATTGTTTTTTAATGCATGTTTCAAGTATTTTGGTGAAGAGAGATAGGATTGCTATAGATCTAAAGTTATTAATTTCTGCTGAATTTCCTCCAATGTGCAGAGGGACAATGTGTGACGTTTTCCAGAGAGAGAGAGGGAATATGGTATTCCTGGACTGACCTATTTATAAGGAATGACAAAGGATAGGCTATTGGCTGATAAATTTATGTACTCACTTAGAAGGTCATCAGCTGAAGAATAGCGTGGTTTACGTTTGTTTGAGAGTAGTTTTATATAAGATGTGGAAACAGGTTTGAAGGTGAAAGTAGATGTGGAGATATGACTGTTGGGCAGGGATGGGATTAGATGCTTAGGAATCTTGGTTAGAGATGCTATACTATCTATAAAATAAGTGTAGAACTGTATTGCAGTTTTGAGTTGTGAATTATCTGGAGATTGATTTGGGCTGAATTTTTGACTGGGATGTAAGGTTTCTGTAATAGATGTCCAAAATTTTTCAGGGTTATGTCTAGTATTATTCTGAAAGTTATTATAGTATAATCTTTTGGCTGTTTTATTTGCTTTTTAGTATAACAAAACATTCTGAAGTTTTCAAGATATTGAGGGGTTTTATATTTTTGCTGTTCTTTTCATACTTTTTCTCTATCCTGCATTAGCATTCTACTCCTTTTGGATAACCAGATTGCATTATTTGTTTTTAGTCTCGTCCTTCTAGGAGGCTCAAGGCTATTTAAGGTATTTGGAAAATTTGTATTGAATTAATTTACAGCATCGCCTAACAGGAGGATGTTTAGGAAGTTCCAGTTAATTGATGATAGTGCAGTAATGAACATTTCTGAGTTAAACTTGGAAAGGTTGCATGTTGTTTTATAAATATACTGTTTAACTGGATGCGCGAGGTGTCTGGTCATATAGACTGGGAAATGATCATTGAGATAGTCTAATATTGTACCTGTCATGGTGTATTTACTAGGGTCTGCCACTAGGATCCAGTCAAATAGGGAATTTGATGTCTCGCTATACTGTATGGGGCTATTAATTAGCTGTGTGAAACCATATAAGTTCATGCTAGATGTAGGGGAGTTACAGTTTATGCCTAACCAATTGGCATTCACGTCACCTAGTAGTATTTTGTCTTGTGGAAATGTTATGGATATCCAGTGTAAGATATCTTCCAATATAGTTGTATTGTCGCCAGGAGGGATGTAAAGGACAGTAATACATATTTGTTTATAATTGTTATTTTGAGGAAGGCAATAAGAAGCTTTGCTGAACTGAATTTTGGTGTTGGTTTGCTGTAAGGAGAAAGGTGGTCGGTGTTGGGAAATATTAAAGCAATACCACCATCAGAGTCGTTTATGCTGAGTTTATGCCATGTTTTAGTTAAAGCAGGTATGTCAGGCTTATGCTGAGTAATCCAGGCATGTAGTTCAGCAGTTTTATTTCTTATAGGTTCTTAGGTTCATACTAGGCTATCTGCCCTAGGGCATTTATAAGCCTAGCAAGAGTGTGTTTGGCTTTCACCACCCATTTTAAATTAATTTTGCTATGCCTTTTTTTGAGGTTAGTATACTGTGACTCTGTCTAACAGTGACACAGAAGTGATAGCCGGGGTAAACCTACGATCTCCCATCCACTCATCAAGATTCCTCTTGAAGAGAGTCAATGAGGGACTCTGCCTAACCTGGACTGGGATTTTATTCCAGAGTGAAGGGAGCCTCTGGGTTATGAATCTGTCCCTCCAGAATGTCCTATTTATTTCAGTGCTGAGGTTCAAGTCTCTCGAGCGCGTAGCTCGATGGGATTTGGATTTTCTGAGGTGCAGCATGTCCATTAATTCCGGGTTGGACATGGCTTTATACGTCAGGCACAGATTGCCTCTGAGCAGGCGGTATGCCACTGAGTAGAGCTGGAGTTTCTTTAACCGGGCAGCATATGGCATCTGTTTGAGCCCTTTGATCCTCTTGGTGAGGTACTTTTGGGGTCTTTCCAGTTGCTGCAGGTGTCTGGTAAGGTACATCCCAAAAGGGGCATTGTACTCAATTATGGGCCTGATGAGGGATGAGTAAAGAGGCACGATGACCTCCCTGATCTAGATGTGAATCCCTTCATGATTAGGTGGGCTATATAAAATGTTTTTCTAACCACTTTGGCCACGTGGTTGTCAAATGAGAGATTGCTATCAACTTGGGTCCCCAGGTCCCTAATGACTTCTTCTGTACTTAATGGATTACCACCTATGTGGTAATTTGTGGGCACTTTGTTTTTGCCAAAGGGGATGACTATACACTTTCTGGCGTTTAGCTTGAGGCCATGGCTCTGGCACCAGTTGTCTGTTTCTATGAGGCCCTTTTGGAGGATGCTTGTGTCGGCTGGAGAGTTGATTATGGCGCCCAGTTTGCAGTCATTTGCGAACTTGGTCAGCCACAGTCCTTCCGTGTTGGCCTGTACTGCCGAGAAATATATACCGAACAAGAGAGGTCCCAGGACTGAGCCTTGTGGGACATCACTTGTAACTGGTTTGGAGTCTGACATGGCTCCAGCAATTCTAACCATGTGGGTTCTGTCCTTGAGCCAGTTTGCAACCCATCTAGTGACATAGGGGTTTATATTTAAGCTGGTGAGCTTATCTATAATGCCCGAGTGGGGTATTGTATCGAAGGCTTTTGCGAGGTCCAGGTAGGCTGTGTGGACCACCTTCCCTCGTCAATGGCCTTGGTGACTGTTTCAAAGAAATCGACCAGGTTTAAGAGGCAGGATCTGCCCTTAACAAAGCCAAACTGGGTAGGATCCAGTGTCTGTAGGTCCCCAATATCTTTATTTATGAGGTCCATGATGATCCTTTCCGTAGCTTTGCAGACCAAGCTAGTCAGGCTTATGGGGCGATAGTTTCCAGGATCCGTTGAGGCACCACCTTTGTGGAGAGGGACCACTGTTGCTGTACGCCACTCTTTGGGTACATATCCTGTAGTAAGGCTAAGATTGAACAGTAGTTTTATGTTTGGGTTTAGCTCTTCTTGGAGTTCATGTAGGATGCAGCCCAGGACACCATCTGGTCCCATTGATGCTGTGTTTTTTGCTTTGGAGAGGGCGGCTCTTATCTGAGCATCTGAGATGTCAGGGGCAGCACTCTGTTGGGACAGATATTTGCCCTTTGGTGGGTGGGGAGAGAAGTTTGTGCTGAACCTGTCAGCTAGGATGTTGGCAATGTCTGTGGGCTTGGTGTATTTTTATCATTTTGGACTAATTCTGAGCATATCTGGGAATTCCCACCCAGGTTCCTAACATAACTAAAGAAAGCCTTGTGATTATCCTTAGTGTCCTGTGCAATTTTTCTCTCAAAATTGCCTTAGACGATTTTATGAGTGCCCGTAGTTTTTTGCTAATACTGATCAGAGATGCCTTCCCTTTTTGGGATTTTGCTCTATCATGTAGTAGCTTCCTCCTTCTATTGTATAGTTTGTTTATGGCTGGGGTCCACCAGACAGGACGTCTGCCTTTGGAGGATTGGGTCTTGGTTTTATTTGGGATTGCATGATCCATGCATTCCTGAAGGTGTTCATAGAATGTGTTTATAAAGGATTCTGCGGTCTGGGCCGTATTTTCCACAGGCCCGGGGCTTTGAAGGATTTTGCCTCAGTTTTGAGGCGTGTGAAATTTGCTTTAGAGAAGTTTTTCATTGTGGTTTTCTGGGCAGGGGTGGGGTCGGGATGTGAATATCCAGTGAGATTAGTTTATGGTCTGATCTTACCAGTGAGGGATACACTTCTGGTCTGGAGCATAGTGTCCCCATGTTGGTGATGATCAGGTCCAGTATGTTTTCCCTCTTGTGGGAGTGGTAACAAGTTGTTCCATAGCATTTGAGTTTATAAATTCTAGGAACCTTTGGGCTAGAGTGTTGGAGCTAGAGTAATGCTCCCAGTCTATGTTTGGGTAGTTGAAGTCGCCCAATATAATGGTGTTTGGAGAGACCTTCATATTTTCCAGTATTCTCAGGAAGGCCGAGTGGGGTTCCTGTGTTTGGGAGGGTGGTCTGTAGCAGGCTATAAACTGGAAGGCAGTTTTACCCACAGTTAGTTGCACATGGATAGTCTCTGATGCTTCCTGCTGTGCCACCAACCTGGAGGTGTGGGTATCTTTGACGAATATTGATACTCCCCCTCCTTTTGTGGTTCGGTCCAAGTTTTGGGGCCGAAAAGCATGGTATGAGGTATAACCTGGTAGTGCTGGGGTGCTCTCGGGAGCCATGAACCAGGTTTCTGTTACAGCACAGATATCAATGTTCTCCATGCTAAGGAGAGTTTCGAGTGCGTGCATCTTGAGGTTTAGACTTCTGGCATTGAGTAGCAGTACTCTTAGTACTGCTTACTATGGGGGTAGCAAGAGCCTTTGCCAATAACCAAAAGCCCAGGGATGACAGGTACAAGCCGTCCCTACAGGTGCAAGCCGACCCGTCTTATACTTCATACATACATAGCAGGAGGTGTGGTGGATGCAGAGAGGGTTTGCTCCATGTTTGTTTTTTTCTGATTTAGTGATCTAACCTGGGGTATATAGTTGAGTAATTCCCAAACTTTTGGAATTGGCGTTATGTGAGTCAGTTGCAGATGAGTTTGATTCTTTAGGCAACCTGTGTAACAGATATATGTTCACTATATCAGTTGATCATGTGGCCCCTGTGCATGCTTTAGGTTGCTGCATAGGTTTCTTGATTTATGAATGAGGACTATCATAATTTGGGATGAAGTGGCATACTTGGAGTCCAAGAACACTTACTTAAATCATCGTATATTTTAGCAGTAGTGCTTACAGTTCTGAACAGAGAAACTACAGAGAACATAGCCAGACTGAAGGAAGGACAAGAGAAATATTCCAGCCATAGCCCCACTGAGGGGGATACTCCCCACCCAACCTGTGGATCAAATTATATAGTCTCTCTTTTTTTTTTTCTTGACATTTGCATTCTAAATACTTAGGTATTTACAAACAGAATACAAGTCTTAAGCTTAAATAAAATGACACCGATGCAGTGTCAGAAGCAAACAGACAGTTATTACTACGCAGAGGTTAGAGTGTGAAAAATTATTGGCTACTAAAAGAGAAAGCAAAAAAAATCCATGTCATTCATCAGCAGTAAAGCAATAACCTTTTATGAAGTGACATTCTAATATTTGTTTATGATGGACCTGTGATGGATTGTTAGCTGAATCCATAAATGAGTTAATATATGTTTTGAAAGGTTTTGAGATGATTTATTGGATGAATCATGTTATTTGATCATAATTCCATCAAGCCAGCAGCACACACAAGATTACACGTTGTCTCTAAAGTAATTGCAAACAGCTTGTTATCCATTGTCTCTAAAGAAATTGCAAACAGCTTGTTCTTTTAACAGGTCTAGTCACTTGCTTTTCTCATCCACACAGTTTGGAAAGTTCTGGTATTTTTGTGTCAAAGTACACTGTTTACAAAACACTGATTCACTTTCTATTTCATGCAGTATATGAAAATAAGAAAAAGAAGTACTGGCTTTACGTACTTTGTTTGTAGTATTATACAGTTAGCACATGTTATTACATGTGTTGCACTTTGTGTGCTCATAATATGCTTGCATAATCTTTTCTGTAAATAATTTCACTGATTACTTGCATTTGTTCAGAATCTGGATGGTAATGCATTTTCTTTCCATTTTATATTTACAGAATCACGTGGCAATTAATTAACTCCTTTTAATTATGGGCATGCCCATTTGCCTTTAGTTGTCCTATTGGAAACATTATTGATATAATAACGTCATCTTAGTGAATTTGATGGTTCATTTTACCTGCTGCACTCGTTTATTTTTTCTTTCTTTCATTGCTGGTTTCCTGGTCAGAGATGACCCCCCCCGCAGCAGAATCATAACCAGTCTGTTGTACCCTTCCTGCAAAAGACCTAACCTCCATTTAGATAAAACAAGTTCAGAGAGGTGGGAAAGCTATTGAACCTTTTCCTTTGCATGCAGTTTCTTAGAGCCCTTTGGCTAGAGCTCTTGCATTTTGTACAAATGCAGCCATTTCAAAGGATGCCCAGTGTCTTCGCTACCTCTCATTTTATACTTCATGTCGTAGCATAGTTGTCCTACTTCTTTATTCATTATAAGTTATCTTTTCTACTTCTTGCTTTTTGTGCTTAAGGTAGAGTGGAATAAATACAGGTAAGTCTTCAATATAGTGTTATATTTTAACATTAGGAAAGCATTACATTATAGCACAGTACATTATGGAAAGTATGCTATCTCTTCAGGAATGCATTCCATTTTTCCTCTCACCATACACTAGGATTTTACTGGTAGTATATTACACAATCCAGGAAGAGTGATAACTCATGACAAAATGTCTTCTTTATGGTATAAATGCATATCTCGTTATCTGAAAGTGAAAATAACAGTATTTCACTCCAGAAATAGACTGATATTTTATGACAGGGTGAAAGTAACAGTTTTAGATTCTTGTTCAGTGTGTTAGAATTTGAAATGCTGAGCCTGATATTCATTTACAGGAGTGCAGAGTGCTGTATAAGATATTTTAAATGTTGTTATTTGCTGCTTTAAGCCTTTGGAAATCAATTTTGGGAGGTGATGCCTTTAGTTTCTTTTTAAGCACATATGTCTCTGTTCGTTTTCACTTCAGAATTGTTGCTGTAAAAGTTATGTTCTTGGGATGTAGGATTTACTTACCTTCAATTATGGTACAACTTTTGACAGCCAGAGTGTGTCTTTATTTATTAGCCTGATATGTAATGTTGCGATCCCATATTGGAATACATGCTTTCACCCTGCATTTTGTAGGTTGTTCTGGTTCTGTGTTGGACTTCTCATTGCTAGACTCTTCAGACTCATTGTTACACAAAGAACACACACACACACACACACACACACACACACACACACACACACACACATATACACACAGATGTGTGCATGCATACAAAATGTAGATTTGTGTTATTGTTTTTCCCAAGATTATGATATGCACACAGTCCTTTTTGTTTTACTATGACATTGTTTACAAGTCAGTTTGTATATAAAGCTTACAAATCCAAACCACACCCTCTGTCTTTTAATTGCAAACATTTACTATATACAGTAGATATAAAAAGTGTACACACCCCTGTTAAAATGCCAGGTTTTTGTGATATAAAAAAATGAGACCATAATAAATCATTTCAAAACTTTTCCCACCTTTAATGTGACCTATAACCTGTACAATTCAATTGAAAAACAAACAAATCTGTTAGGGGAAAAAATATAAAAAATAAACATACAATGAGCTGGTTGCATAAGTGTGCACACCCTTTAACTAATACTTTGTTGAAGCACCTTTTAATTTAATTACAGGATTATATCACAACCTGGGATTTTAACAGGGGTGTTTACTCTTTTAATATCCACTGTAGATCTATGTATATATATATATATATATATATATATATATATATATATATATATATATATATATGTGTGTGTGTGTGTGTGTGTGTGTGTGTGTGTGTGTATCTCTTGCTTTCTCTGTATATGTATCTATAGATTATATAATATCTATCCAACTGGTTTTCTAGAGATATAGACTCATATTCATAGCCATCTGGAAAAATGTGCACAATGATGCCAAGCTGTCAGGTATACTTGCAAAACTGTCCTGATTCATAAATTCCACCTTGTTGCTTATAAACACTCATGTATGTTTTTAGAAATTGAGTTTGTAAAGAAAAATACCCATACAGGACTTGCACTGGCTTTGCCATTTACTTGCAACTCAGAACTCTTTCCATGACAGCTGATATAATTTTGAAAATCTGTAAACTTTTGCTTTATTGGGGAATATATTGTGGGATAAATTGTCACTGTCATCATTATTTTTGTCTTTGCTCTGTTTCTCAATGAATGTATTCCCGTTGTCCACATTTATTACATAATTTATTCTTCTCAACGTTTCAGTGTGTGTGCACAAACTGGGACAAACAAACCATTCATTTCTTGACAAATGCAATGTCAGATTTTTCACTTAATATTCTTCCCATGAGAAATGAAGATGGCCCATACGTTTATATGACTATATTTGTTCTTTTTCTATCCAAGCTATGACTGATTTGGTACAGAGACCTTCAGGAACTGGTTTACTAACTAAGCATTTTAGTACACATTTCCTTGGAATGCATAGCTTTTAGTCTGTTTAGGTCAGACTTTCAAAAGAGAACTCATCTTATAGTAGCATTACTATGAGGTAGTAGGTCTGCCATAAAATATGACATCCTCTAACCAATAAACTGCCCTAGTCCTTGTTACCATGATTACTAGCCAAATCCCCTCCCCAATACCAGCAGAACCGTAGAACCTTACTCTATATTGTTTATGAGAAACATGTTGAGTGTTGCACATGCTATTAATTCCCTCCCGACTACGTACAAATAATACACGGCCTCATATCACCTTCACTTCTCTTTGCTCTTGCAAAACAGTTGACCCTTTCTTTTTGTTTTCCATAACATGTAGCCTGTTTTGATATTTTCTCTTTTTCTTCGAGAATTAATAAATGTTAACATTTCTTGGGTTCTTACAATATAGCATAGCTGAATGCTTTCTAACAGAAAAATGTCAAATGTTCTGTTTTGTTGTTATTTCACAATGCAAAGGTCAGTCTAACAAAAAGTCAGTAGCCTGTAATAATTAGGCATACAGTTTACAGAAATGATTTATATGAAATAGATATTTTATTTCAAGGTCTACTCACAATACGAGTTAATTTAAAAATATCGAAAAACTATACATGCATGTAGCTGTAGAGGTTAAAAAGGAGGAAGAGAAAACATGCTAAAATACAAAAATCTTAAACAACAAGCATATTAGGGAAAAAAATCTTTTTAACAGAGGCTGAATGAAATTGAGGTACAGATACTAACACATTCTTCTTTATCATGAAGTGTTCTCTGTAGTGTCTTTATTATGAAAAAATAAGTAGACATTTAATAGGGTAATTCTAAGGACAGTGTAAGTGATGAAAGAGATGAAGGAGAAGTTGGAAGTCCCCCCACAGAAATCAAAGTTCCATCTGACATTACAAATAAGGTGTAAAAGAATTGTGATGGAACACACTGAAGAAGAAAGCTCATTATACCATTCTATATTGGAAGGTGCTACTTTTGATTAATTGTTATATTTAAACGTCCGCTACTGTGTTTGGTGATCAGAGGCTTGAGAACTATTATACAGTAATCTAGGAGCAGATGCAGCCACATATCCATATACAGTCAGCAGAATTTTGTGAAATGGCTTTAACCTGCCTCTGTTTTTCTGCATTGAAGTGGTGCAGTTCTGGTACAATGTTTCAGCAAAGCACGCACTGACGTGCATTAGATGTAATGCCACAATGTCTCCAAGAGCTGTCAAATATGAAATGTGGCCCATGACTTATATCATTGGCTGGGTACATGCAATATAGGAAGACATCAAAATTTTTTAATTTAAATGAAACAGTTCCCGCACTATCAGAGCAGGATTTTGTATGAAAGCTTGTGCACAGTTAATTTCACAGCCATGTTCTGTCATTACTCAGTCAAGGCTAATGGATACATCCCTGGACCAGAGCACATTCTTGAATAAAAAGTTCTGCAGGCATTTTTGACTCAATTGAAAAAGGCGCAAATAAGCCTTCTCAACTAAATAAATAAAGAAATAAATAGTTTCACCCAGTATTCTTACAATAATTCTCCCGTTCGGTTTAGTGCGGGGAGGGCCTTCTGTGTGGAGTCTGCATATCCTCCCCGCAGTTGGATGGGCATTTATAAGACATGCGTAAATGGGCGTGCCTTCGTTGAAGGTTGGACGTCGAGCTGGCACCTCGGCATTCGTGAAAATCTACTGCCAATCATTAGCGGACCGGAGTTCCGCTGTGGCGATCCCTAAAAGCTGAAAGACAAACAACAAATTCTTACAATAATTCAAAATATTATTTGCCTCTAAAAGCCTTGTTATAGATGTGGGTGAATAAATCAAGTTAAATTACCCCCAGTCCAAGACTTCAGTGGCTTTTTTTAACAAGAATTTTACCAAAACATTTGAATGACTCTGCCCAGCAGTTATGTCTTCGGGTCTATATCACTTAATCGAAGACACAAATCTTCGAATACGAATACATCGAACTCTAAACACCGAAGTGCTACAACAGTGAACGGCCAAAACCACAAATTTTTTCCAAGGGGAAAAAGTCACGTGGCCATACAAACAACATAAACACTTCAAATGTGCCCCCCACATGCCCCCTAACTAAATATACCAACTCCGAGATTGCTCAACATTGTGGTAAAGTGCAAACTCCAGGAATGGCCAACTACATTTTTTCCCTAAGAAAATATTCACGGTTTTGGCCTTTCGCGGTTTTTGTCATTCGATGTTTAGAGTTTGATGTATTCATATTCGAAGATTTGTGTCTTTGATGAAGTGATATAGACCCATGTCTTCTCCTATCCTGTTAGATTTCTCACCTTCCTTTATTATTACTGCTGTGAGGTCCAGGTATGTAGGGAATCTGAGAAGTTCAACACAGACAAATCAGCTCTGGAAGCTGTTTCAAAAGGAATATGCCCTTCTACAAACTGTGTCAGAAACATATCAGTGCAGTGGAAAGAAATATACCTCTTTTTGCTCTGTTTCTTACCCTCTGCCCAAGGGGTCCTCTTTCTTTACCTTCTGGATGAAGATGTATTTACAAACTTCTCCAAACACAAAAAAACAACTCCACTCGAACTCCAATGCCAAGAAATCACTAGTGCTCCAATATTGCAATAGTCGCTGGAAACTTTTTTCTTCAACAGCTAGAATTTATTATAAAGCTTGAAGTGCGCAACTTTACATACACTTTTCGTCAGGGCTCCTGCCCCAACTTCATCAGAAAACAAAACACCACTAACTAATGTCCCTTTATATAGTTAACTGGAACATCATTAACCAATATAATTAATCCATGCAAGCTGTGCAAGTTATTAAAGCAACACCAACATGACGCTGGTATAAACCATCCTACAAACCTGTCTATTATATACCGAACTGTATTAAGAATGTTTACAAATAATAAAAAATCACCATGTTATGCACCATAAATACAAAAACACTCACATTTACAGTTATGCATAAAATTTAAAATTTAAGCATAAAATTTTTAAAAATATATACTGTCATAATTTACACTTAACAACGAACAATCTGACTAGCTGGTGAGCAGTGATTACATGAATGCAAAAACTCGCTTCTAAAGTACAATCAATTTTGTCATGTTGAAATCTAGACATTTAACTATAATATTGAACATTAAAAATTAAAATTAAAATTTAAAATTCATTAGTTAATTAAAATATTAAGAATATTTATTTATTTACTAATAATTTCGATTAAATTATTTATTAATTAATTAATTTCCTTGATTAGAACTAAAAAGTTATCTCATCTCTCTAAATTTTTCAGTCTTAAAATGCATTTGAGGGAACACATCTGCAAGCATTGGTTCTCAGTTGCCAAAGGAGTTCTCTTCTTTCTAATACTAAGCTCTCATTCCCTCCTCTGCTATCCAAGATGACTTGGTCTATAACCCTAAACTTAAAATTATGACCTGGGAATGCATACGTGTGCCTAGCTAAAGCATTTTCCATCCTCTTAGCATTGATGTTATAAATGTGCTCTCTCATTCTATCTGCTAGCTTCCTATCCATCTTTCCTATGTAGAACGCTTGGCATAGTACACATTTAGCTAAATAAACTACCTGTTTGCTGTTACAATTATATTTAGATGCTGAACAATACTTTTTATTATTTATTACAAATTTATTTCCTTCTTCAATGTATTTACAGCAACTACACATAAAGCATTTATACATGCCCATTTTTGTTGCAGGAATGTCACCTTTCTTTTGTAAAATCTCCTTTAAATTCTTCCCTCGTCTAAAAAACATTTTTGGTTTACTAGGTAAAAGTTCATTGAAGAGATTATCATTTAACAAATAATCCCAATTCTTCATCACAATGTTCAATATTAACCTTGAGTCCAGGTTGTATGTACACATAAAATTACAACCATGTATATCGTCAAATTTCCCCATTCTATTTATGGTAACCTCTGAGTTAATGTCAACTCCTACTTGTCTCTCTTGTGCTTCTGGTCCCAAAATGGGAACGTATATACCTTCCATTCTTTTAAATTTCACTTCCATTAATATCTCTCTCAAGAAATCAAATGGATAGCCCCTCTGTGTGAAAAAATTCAAAATTAGTTCACACTCCCCATCAAATTCTTCTTCTGTGGATGTCATACGGGCTGCTCTTACGAGTTGCCCCTTTACTACAGATTTCTTCTGATGCCTCGGGTGACAACTAGTAAAATGAAGGTACATGTTCGAGTGCGTTTCTTTTCTATAAATTGTAGACAAGTAGGTTTTCCTCTCATAGTCCTTCCTTAGTGAAACATCCAAGTAGTCTATTCTATTTTTATCATATTTAAAAGTAAAACGCAAAAATCCTGTTGTATTATTAAAACCTGATAAAAAATCCTCCATTTGTGTTTCAGTCCCTTGGAACAAAATAAAGATATCATCCAAGAAACGTGTGTAGTAAACAATGTTGCCTTTAAACTCACTATTGTTTAAGACAAAAGACCTTTCCCAATAGGCCATAACTAAATTAGCTATGGCCGCTCCACATGGTGAGCCCATCGCTACACCAATTTTCTGATGGTAAATGTCCTTGTTAAACATCAAGTAATTGTATGACAACACTGTGTCTATTAATTCCTCAACTAATCTAATCTCATTCACTGGTGCATTCAATAAATGCAGCATTTTAGATACCCATTCAATTCCTATCTGATGTGGGATACTAGAGTACAGATCTTTCACGTCGACTGTCACAAAATAAGATTGGGGAAAAAATTCTAAATTATTAATAGATTTCAGAAAAGACCATGAGTCTTTAGAAATCTGCTTTTCATTTATTATATATTTTTTCAGAATATTGTCTAAACGTTTTGCACAAGTATATGTAGAACTCTTCCTCCCATCTACCAAAGGTCTCATTGGTGGATTCTTGAGACCTTTGTGAATCTTTGGTATCCCAAACAAATAAGGTGTCCTAGGAAATGACTGCTGCAAATATAAATAAATATCCCTGTCAATTCTGGCTTCAATATATAATTCCTCTATGAATGCTTTAATTTTCCTGTAAGCACCATTCATTTCGTTAATCGAAGTCTTACTATATGTTTCACTATCAAGGATGGCATACATTCTGGAATTATAATCTTCAAGTGACATGATAACCAAGCCCCCTCCCTTGTCAGGTTTCATAATACATATGGGGGCTTGACATAAATATTCTAGTAGATCTTTGTCTTCCTTGCTTATGTTAAAATTATGATTTAGCATTTTCAAAAAGGGCTACTAGAGGATGCAAAGGGGGATTATACACACTACATACATATAACTCAGATTTCTCATGGGTATTATTACCCATTAGTGCTGTCAGATTAATTTTCCTACAAAATAATTTCAAATCTACCAGTGTTTCAGCTAAGTCAATAGGACGTGAAGGAACAAAGGTATACCCCTTAGATAATAAATCAACAATTTCGGGGCAAATGACAATACTTGAATAATTATAAATTTTAAAGTCACCACTGGAATTAGTCAGGACTTCATAGACACCTGGGTCGTTAAACAGTAGGTCCGAGGTAGTTACCATTTCTTCCTCTTGTTCCTCATCCCTCTGTTGTTCCGTTTCCCCTGTTGAAAGTTCCCATTCTGAAAATTTTGCTGGTGATGACTTTGGGCATTAATTTCAGCACTTTCCTGATTCCTCGTAGTGATAGGGTTATTACGGGCATTGTTATTTGTTTGGTTAAGCCTTTCGCTCTGCCTTAACCCATTATTAACACTTGGTTCACTTACACCTGGTTCATGTGTAATGTCATTTTCTATCTGTTGCAGTTGGTTGCTGTTAGTACTCTCCCCAAGCCTCTCACCCGTACCCCTAGGTGCAACAGTTAAAATTCCTTGGATGATAGGGGGCTTAGGGTAGGCCTTCCCTTCCCTATAATCCTTAACATCCCCTGCTATTTTCTTAGCTTTGGTGTTCTTAATTTTCGTCATATGTTCATCAATACTACTAAAACACCGTTCGTATTCGAAACAGTATCTTAAAAAATTAATATCATTTTTGATAGATTGATCAAGTTCTTCTAATTCCAATAACAAAGAGTCTACTACCTCTTTGTAGTGAATACACAACAAGTCCAACAACTCAAGTCCATGCTTGTCAAATAGACTCAACAAAGCTTTGTAAAAAGGAGTCCCCTCCTTCAAACCTGAGGGAAATTGCCACTGTCTCAAGCCTTTTGGTACAACTTTCAAGTTAATGCATTCATGAAAGTACGCAATTTCTAACTGTAACTTGCGTACCTTAAATAACTTTTCATCAAAGTCATTCAATTTAACCGAAAGGTCCACGCTTACCTCGTTAAGTGCAGTGCTTGATGCGCTTTGAAGACCGTTGTCAAACACAAACGGTCTGTTTATCCATGTGTTAAAACTAGGAAAAGGAACTGGTGCTGCTGGTACTACAAAACGGTTCGCGGTACTGTTCGATGTTTACGAACCGTTCAAAATTGCACTTCCATTATTGGAAACCGTCTGCATGTCCACTGTAACCACCCCTTGTGTACCTTGTAGCCCTCGCAATTCAACTGGAGGAAATATCTCCACAGGAATAACGTTCGCTGCTGGGGTTGCTGCAATATGACTATTAATACCGCCGAGCCTGCCTGGAAGTTAGTGGCTGCGTCTACTTTTTGAGACAGCGCTTCTACTTTTTGTGTAAGCAAGTTAATTAATAAAGTCAGGTTCCCATCCTCATTAGATTGATCGCGTGAAGGCAATGGACTGCTCAGTGGTGAGGGCACCATGCAGACTGAACAAACGAACTCGTAGAAATGTAACAACAAACTTCTCCAAACACAAAAAACCAACTCCACTCGAACTCCAATGCCAAGTAATCACTAGTGCTCCAATATTGCAGTAGTCGCTGGAAACTTTTTTCTTCAACAGGTAGAATTTATTATAAAGCTTGAAGTGCGCAACTTTACATACACTTTTCGTCAGGGCTCCTGCCCCAACTTCATCAGAAAACAAAACACCACTAACTAATGTCCCTTTATATAGTTAACTGGAACATCATTAACCAATATAATTAAATCCATGGAAGCTGTGCAAGTTATTAAAGCAACACCAACATGACGCTGGTATAAACCATCCTACAAACCTGTCTATTATATACCGAACTGTATTAAGAATGTTTACAAATAATAAAAAATCACCATGTTATGCACCATAAATACAAAAACACTCACATTTACAGTTATGCATAAAATTTAAAATTTAAGCATAACATTTTTAAAAATATATACTGTCATAATTTACACTTAACAACGAACAATCTGACTAGCTGGTGAGCAGTGATTACATGAATGCAAAAACTCGCTTCTAAAGTACAATCAATTTTGTCATGTTGAAATCTAGACATTTAACTATAATATTGAACATTAAAAATTAAAATTAAAATTTAAAATTCATTAGTTAATTAAAATATTAAGAATATTTATTTATTTACTAATAATTTCGATTAAATTATTTATTAATTAATTAATTTCCTTGATTAGAACTAAAAAGTTATCTCATCTCTCTAAATTTTTCAGTCTTAAAATGCATTTGAGGGAACACATCTCATTTATGCCAGGAAACCTGCAAGCATTGGTTCTCAGTTGCCAAAGGAGTTCTCTTCTTTCTAATACTAAGCTCTCATTCCCTCCTCTGCTATCCAAGATGACTTGGTCTATAACCCTAAACTTAAAATTATGACCTGGGAATGCGTACGTGTGCCTAGCTAAAGCATTTTCCATCCTCTTAGCATTGATGTTATAAATGTGCTCTCTCATTCTATCTGCTAGCTTCCTATCCATCTTTCCTATGTAGAACGCTTGGCATAGTACACATTTAGCTAAATAAACTACCTGTTTGCTGTTACAATTATATTTAGATGCTGAACAATACTGTTTATTATTTATTACAAATTTATTTCCTTCTTCAATGTATTTACAGCAACTACACATAAAGCATTTATACATGCCCATTTTTGTTGCAGGAATGTCACCTTTCTTTTGTAAAATCTCCTTTAAATTCTTCCCTCGTCTAAAAAACATTTTTGGTTTACTAGGTAAAAGTTCATTGAAGAGATTATCATTTAACAAATAATCCCAATTCTTCATCACAATGTTCAATATTAACCTTGAGTCCAGGTTGTATGTACAGATAAAATTACAACCATGTATATCGTCAAATTTCCCCATTCTATTTATGGTAACCTCTGAGTTAATGTCAACTCCTACTTGTCTCTCTTGTGCTTCTGGTCCCAAAATGGGAACGTATATACCTTCCATTCTTTTAAATTTCACTTCCATTAATATCTCTCTCAAGAAATCAAATGGATAGCCCCTCTGTGTGAAAAAATTCAAAATTAGTTCACACTCCCCATCAAATTCTTCTTCTGTGGATGTCATACGGGCTGCTCTTACGAGTTGCCCCTTTACTACAGATTTCTTCTGATGCCTCGGGTGACAACTAGAAAAATGAAGGTACATGTTCGAGTGCATTTCTTTTCTATAAATTGTAGACAAGTAGGTTTTCCTCTCATAGTCCTTCCTTAGTGAAACATCCAAGTAGTCTATTCTATTTTTATCATATTTAAAAGTAAAATGCAAAAATCCTGTTGTATTATTAAAACCTGATAAAAAATCCTCCATTTGTGTTTCAGTCCCTTGGAACAAAATAAAGATATCGTCCAAGAAACGTGTGTAGTAAACAATGTTGCCTTTAAACTCACTATTGTTTAAGACAAAAGACCTTTCCCAATAGGCCATAACTAAATTAGCTATGACCGCTCCACATGGTGAGCCCATCGCTACACCAATTTTCTGATGGTAAATGTCCTTGTTAAACATCAAGTAATTGTATGACAACACTGTCTATTAATTCCTCAACTAATCTAATCTCATTCACTGGTGCATTCAATAAATGCAGCATTTTAGATACCCATTCAATTCCTATCTGATGTGGGATACTAGAGTACAAATCTTTCACGTCGACTGTCACAAAATAAGATTGGGGAAAAAATTCTAAATTATTAATAGATTTCAGAAAAGACCATGAGTCTTTAGAAATCTGCTTTTCATTTATTATATATTTTTTCAGAATATTGTCTAAAAGTTTTGCACAAGTATATGTAGAATTCTTCCTCCCATCTACCAAAGGTCTCATTGGTGGATTCTCGAGACCTTTGTGAATCTTTGGTATCCCAAACAAATAAGGTGTCCTAGGAAATGACTGCTGCAAATATAAATAAATATCCCTGTCAATTCTGGCTTCAATATATAATTCCTCTATGAATGCTTTAATTTTCCTGTAAGCACCATTCATTTCGTTAATCGTCTTACTATATGTTTCACTATCAAGGATGGCATACATTCTGGAATTATAATCTTCAAGTGACATGATAACCAAGCCCCCTCCCTTGTCAGGTTTCATAATACATATGGGGGCTTGACATAAATATTCTAGTAGATCTTTGTCTTCCTTGCTTATGTTAAAATTATGATTTAGCATTTTCAGAAAGGGCTACTAGAGGATGCAAAGGGGGATTATACACACTACATACATATAACTCAGATTTCTCATGGGTATTATTACCCATTAGGGCTGTCAGATTAATTTTCCTACAAAATAATTTCAAATCTACCAGTGTTTCAGCTAAGTCAATAGGACGTGAAGGAACAAAGGTATATAGATAATAAATCAACAATTTCGGGGCAAATGACAATACTTGAATAATTATAAATTTTAAAGTCACCACTGGAATTAGTCAGGACTTCATAGACACCTTTAAACAGTAGGTCCGAGGTAGTTACCATTTCTTCCTCTTGTTCCTCATCCCTCTGTTGTTCCGTTTCCTGTTGAAAGTTCCCATTCTGAAAATTTTGCTGGTGATGACTTTGGGCATTAATTTCAGCACTTTCATGATTCCTCGTAGTGATAGGGTTATTACGGGCATTGTTATTTGTTTGGTTAAGCTGCCTTAACCCATTATTAACACTTGGTTCACTTACACCTGGTTCATGTGTAATGTCATTTTCTATCTGTTGCAGTTGGTTGCTGTTAGTACTCTCCCCAAGCCTCTCACCCGTACCCCTAGGTGCAACAGTTAAAATTCCTTGGATGATAGGGGGCTTAGGGTAGGCCTTCCCTTCCCTATAATCCTTAACATCCCCTGCTATTTTCTTAGCTTTGGTGTTCTTAATTTTCTTCATATGTTCATCAATACTACTAAAACACCGTTCGTATTCGAAACAGTATCTTAAAAAATTAACATCATTTTTGATAGATTGATCAAGTTCTTCTAATTCCAATAACAAAGAGTCTACTACCTCTTTGTAGTGAATACACAAGTCCAACAACTCAAGTCCATGCTTGTCAAATAGACTCAACAAAGCTTTGTAAAAAGGAGTCCCCTCCTTCAAACCTGAGGGGAATTGCCACTGTCTCAAGCCTTTTGGTACAACTTTCAAGTTAATGCATTCATGAAAGTACGCAATTTCTAACTGTAACTTGCGTACCTTAAATAACTTTTCATCAAAGTCATTCAATTTAACCAAAAGGTCCACGCTTACCTCATTAAGTGCAGTGCTTGATGCGCTTTGAAGACCGTTGTCAAACACAAACGGTCTGTTTATCCATGTGTTAAAACTAGCAAAAGGAACTGGTGCTGCTGGTACTACAAAACGGTTCGCGGTACTGTTCGATGTTTACGAACCATTCAAAATTGCACTTCCATTATTGGAAACCATCTGCAGGTCCACTGTAACCACCCCTTGTGTACCTTGTAGCCCTCGCAATTCGACTGGAGGAAATATCTCCACAGGACTAACGTTCGCTGCTGGGGTTGCTGCAATATGACCATTAATACCGCTAGCGTGCTGCGAGCCTGCCTGGAAGTTAGTGGCTGCGTCTACTTTTTGAGACAGCGCTTCTACTTTTTGTGTAAGCAAGTTAATTAATAAAGTCAGGTTCCCATCCTCATTAGATTGATCGCGTGAAGGCAATGGACTGCTCAGTGGTGAGGGCACCATGCAGACTGAACAAACGAACTCGTAAAAATGTAACAACAAACTTCTCCAAACACAAAAAACCAACTCCACTCGAACTCCAATGCCAAGAAATCACTAGTGCTCCAATATTGCAATAGTCGCTGGAAACTTTTTTCTTCAACAGGTAGAATTTATTATAAAGCTTGAAGTGCGCAACTTTACATACACTTTTCGTCAGGGCTCCTGCCCCAACTTCATCAGAAAACAAAACACCACTAACTAATGTCCCTTTATATAGTTAATTGGAACATCATTAACCAATGTAATTAAATCCATGGAAGCTGTGCAAGTTATTAAAGCAACACCAACATGACGCTGGTATAAACCATCCTACAAACCTGTCTATTATATACCGAACTGTATTAAGAATGTTTGCAAATAATAAAAAATCACCATGTTATGCACCATAAATACAAAAACACTCACATTTACATTTATGCATAAAATATAAAATTTAAGCATAAAATTTTTAAAAATATATACTGTCATAATTTACACTTAACAACGAACAATCTGACTAGCTGGTGAGCAGTGATTACATGAATGCAAAAACTCGCTTCTAAAGTACAATCAATTTTGTCATGTTGAAATCTAGACATTTAACTATAATATTGAACATTAAAAATTTAAATTAAAATTTAAAATTCATTAGTTAATTAAAATATTAAGAATATTTATTTATTTACTAATAATTTCGATTTAATTATTTATTAATTAATTAATTTCCTTGATTAGAACTAAAAAGTTATCTCATCTCTCTAAATTTTTCAGTCTTGAAATGCATTTGAGGGAACACATCTCATTTATGCCAGGAAACCTGCAAGCATTGGTTCTCAGTTGCCAAAGGAGTTCTCTTCTTTCTAATACTAAGCTCTCATTCCCTCCTCTGCTATCCGAGATGACTTGGTCTATAACCCTAAACTTAAAATTATGACCTGGGAATGCGTACGTGTGCCTAGCCAAAGCATTTTCCATCCTCTTAGCATTGATGTTATAAATGTGCTCTCTCATTCTATCTGCTAGCTTCCTATCCGTCTTTCCTAATTGATTGTACTTTAGAAGCGAGTTTTTGCATTCATGTAATCACTGCTCATCAGCTAGTCAGATTGTTAGTTGTTAAGTGTAAATTATGACAGTATATATTTTTAAAAATTTTATGTTTAAATTTTAAATTTTATGCATAACTGTAAATGTGAGTGTTTTTGTATTTATGGTGCATAACATGGTGATTTTTATTATTTGTAAACATTCTTAATACAGTTCAGTATATAATAGACAGGTTTGTAGGATGGTTTATACCAGTGTCATGTTGGTGTTGCTTTAATAACTTGCACAGCTTCCATGGATTTAATTATATTGGTTAATGATGTTCCAATTAACTATATAAAGGGACATTATTTAGTGGTGTTTTGTTTTCTGATGAAGTTGGGGCAGGAGCCCTGACGAAAAGTGTATGTAAAGTTGCGCACTTCTAGCTTTAGAATAAATTCTACCTGTTGAAGAAAAAAGTTTCCAGCGACTATTGCAATATTGGAGCACTAGTGATTTCTTGGAATTGGAGTTCGAGTGGAGTTGTTTATTTGTGTTTGGAGAAGTTTGTTGTTACATTTTTACGAGTTCGTTTGTTCAGTCTGCATGGAGCCCTCACCACTGAGCAGTCCATTGCCTTCACGCGATCAATTTAATGAGGATGGGAACCTGACTTTATTAATTAACTTGCTTACACAAAAAGTAGAAGCGCTGTCTCAAAAAGTAGACGCAGCCACTAACTTCCAGGCAGGCTCGTAGCATGCTAGCGGTATTAATGGTAATATTGCAGCAACCCCAGCAGCGAACGTTAGTCCCGTGGAGATTTTTCCTCCGGTCGGTGCGGTGGTTACAGTGGACCTGCAGATGGTTTCCAATAATGGAAGTGCAATTTTGAACGGTTCGGAAACATCGAACAGTACCGCGAACTGTTTTGGAGTACCAGCAGCACCAGTTCCTTTTGCCAGTTTTAACACATGGATAAACAGACCGTTTGTGTTTGACAACGGTCTTCAAAGCGCATCAAGCACTGCACTTAACGAGGTAAGCGTGGACCTTTTGGTTAAATTGAATGACTTTGATGAAAAGTTATTTAAGTTACAGTTAGAAATTGCATACTTTCATGAATGCATTAACTTGAAAGTTGTACCAAAAGGCTTGAGACAGTGGCAATTCCCCTCAGGTTTGAAGGAGGGGACTCTTGTTGAGTCTATTTGACAAGCATGGACTTGAGTTGTTGGACTTGTTGTGTATTCACTACAAAGAGGTAGCAGACTCTTTGTTATTGGAATTAGAAAAACTTGATCAATCTATCAAAAATTATGTTAATTTTTTAAGATACCATTTCGAATACGAACGGTGTTTTAGTAGTATTGATGAACATATGACGAAAATTAAGAACACCAAAGCTAAGAAAATAGCATGGGATGTTAAGGATTATAGGGAACCCTATCATCCAAGGAATTTTAACTGTTGCACCTAGGGGTACGGGTGAGAGGCTTGAGGAGAGTACTAACAGCAACCAACTGCAACAGATAGAAAATGACATTACACATGAACCAGGTGTAAGTGAACCAAGTGTTAATAATGGGTTCAAACAAATAACAATGCCCGTAATAACCCTATCACTACGAGGAATTAGGAAAGTGCTGAAATTAATGCCCAAAGTCATCACCAGCAAAATTTTCAGAATGGGAACTTTCAACAAACAGAGGGATGAGGAACAAGAGTAAGAAAGGGTAACTACCTCGGACCTACTGTTTCAGGTGTCTATGAAGTCCTGACTAATTCCAGTGGTGACTTTAAAATTTATAATTATTCAAGTATTGTCATTTGCCCCGAAATTGTTGATTTATTATCTAAGGTGTATACCTTTGTTCCTTCACGTCCTATTGACTTAGCTGAAACACTGGTAGGTTTGAAATTATTTTGTAGGAAAATTAATCTGACAGCACTAATGGGTAATAATACCCATGAGAAATCTGAGTTATATGTATGTAGTGTGTATAATCCCCCTTTGCATCCTCTAATAGCCCTTTTTGAAAATGCTACAGAATTAGATTTAAGGAACTTGGAGAAATCTAATATTTATAAGAAAAATCATAATTTTAACATAAGCAAGGAAGACAAAGATCTACTAGAATATTTATGTCACAAACCTGACAAGGGAGGGGGCTTGGTTATCATGTCACTTGAAGATTATAATTCCAGAATGTATGCCATCCTTGATAGTGAAACATATAGTAAGGCTTCGATTAACGAAATGAATGGTGCTTACAGGAAAATTAAAGCATTCATAGAGGAATTATATATTGAAGCCAGAACTGACAGGGATATTTATTTATATTTGCAGCAGTCATTTCCTAGGACACCTTATTTGTTTGGGATACCAAAGATTCACAAAGGTCTCGAGAATCCACCAATGAGACCTTTGGTAGATGGGAGGAAGAGTTCTACATATACTTGTGCAAAACTTTTAGGCAATATTCTGAAAAAATATATAATAAATGAAAAGCAGATTTCTAAAGACTCATGGTCTTTTCTGAAATCTATTAATAATTTAGAATTTTTTCCCCAATCTTATTTTGTGACAGTCGACGTGAAAGATTTGTACTCTAGTATCCCACATCAGATAGGAATTGAATGGGTATCTAAAATGCTGCATTTATTGAATGCACCAGTGAATGAGATTAGATTAGTTGAGGAATTAATAGACACAGTGTTGTCATACAATTACTTGATGTTTAACAAGGACATTTACCATCAGAAAATTGGTGTAGCGATGGGCTCACCATGTGGAGCGGCCATAGCTAATTTAGTTATGGCCTATTGGGAAAGGTCTTTTGTCTTAAACAATAGTGAGTTTAAAGGCAACATTGTTTACTACACACATTTCTTGGACGATATCTTTATTTTGTTCCAAGGGACTGAAACACAAATGGAGGATTTTTTATCAAGTTTTAATAATACAACAGGATTTTATTTAAATATGATAAAAATAGAATAGACTACTTGGATGTTTCACTAAGGAAGGACTATGAGAGGAAAACCTACTTGTCTACAATTTATAGAAAAGAAACGCACTCGAACATGTACTTTCATTTTACTAGTTATCACCCGAGGCATCAGAAGAAATCTGTAGTAAAGGGGCAACTCGTAAGAGCAGCCCGTATGACATCCACAGAAGAAGAATTTGATGGGGAGTGTGAACTAATTTTGAATTTTTTCACACAGAGGGGCTATCCATTTGATTTCTTGAGAGAGATATTAATGGAAGTGAAATTTAAAAGAATGGAAGGTATATACCTTCCCATTTTGGGACCAGAAGCACAAGAGAGACAAGTAGGAGGTGACATTAACTCAGAGGTTACCATAAATAGAACGGGGAAATTTGACGATATACATGGTTGTAATTTTATCTGTACATACAACCTGGACTCAAGGTTAATATTGAACATTGTGATGAAGAATTGGGATTATTTGTTAAATGATAATCTCTTCAATGAACTTTTACCTAGTAAACCAAAAATGTTTTTTAGACGAGGGAAGAATTTAAAGGAGATTTTACAAAAGAAAGGTGACATTCCTGCAACAAAAATGGGCATGTATAAATGCTTTATGTGTAGTTGCTGTAAATACATTGAAGAAGGAAATAAATTTGTAATAAATAATAAACAGTATTGTTCAGCATCTAAATATAATTGTAACAGCAAACAGGTAGTTTATTTAGCTAAATGTGTACTATGCCAAGCATTCTACATAGGAAAGACGGACAGGAAGCTAGCAGATAGAATAAGAGAGCACATTTATAACATCAATGCTAAGAGGATGGAAAATGCTTTACGCATTCCCAGGTCATAATTTTAAGTTTAGGGTTATAGACCAAGTCATCTCGGATAGCAGAGGAGGGAATGAGAGCTTAGTATTAGAAAGAAGAGAACTCCTTTGGCAACTGAGAACCAATGCTTGCAGGTTTCCTGGCATAAATGAGATGTGTTCCCTCAAATGCATTTTAAGACTGAAAAATTTATAGAGATGAGATAACTTTTTAGTTCTAATCAAGGAAATTAATTAATTAATAAATAATTTAATCGAAATTATTAGTAAATAAATAAATATTCTTAATATTTTAATTAACTAATGAATTTTAATTTTAATTTTTAATGTTCAATATTATAGTTAAATGTCTAGATTTCAACATGACAAAATTGATTGTACTTTAGATGCGAGTTTTTGCATTCATGTAATCACTGCTCACCAGCTAGTCAGATTGTTAGTTGTTAAGTGTAAATTATGACAGTTTATATTTTTAATAATTTTATGCTTAAATTTTAAATTTTATGCATAACTGTAAATGTGAGTGTTTTTGTATTTATGGTGCATAACATGGTGATTTTTTATTATTTGTAAACATTCTTAATACAGTTCGGTATATAATAGACAGGTTTGTAGGATGGTTTATACCAGCCACAGCTTCCATGGATTTAATTACATTGGTTAATGATGTTCCAATTAACTATATAAAGGGACATTAGTTAGTGGTGTTTTGTTTTCTGATGAAAGTGTATGTAAAGTTGTGCACTTCAAGCTTTATAATAAATTCTACCTGTTGAA
Source organism: Protopterus annectens (assembly GCF_019279795.1). Classification (NCBI taxonomy): domain Eukaryota; kingdom Metazoa; phylum Chordata; order Ceratodontiformes; family Protopteridae; genus Protopterus; species Protopterus annectens. The sequence continues at coordinate 298,272,626 of NC_056727.1, read as the reverse complement.
TATTGCAATATTGGAGCACTAGTGATTTCTTGGCGAGTTGGTTTTGTGTTTGGAGAAGTTTGTTGTTACATTTTTACGAGTTCGTTTGAAGATGTATTTACCTTTCTTCTTGGGTTGCTCTGGTTTTCCTGGGGCAATTCAGTTGTGAGGATCAAGTGCTCATACATCACTTGCGTACCTTACACCTTGCATGTAGGACACACGTTGATGTGCAGAGACTGGAAGGAGCTAAGGCTTTGGAATGCTGGCCAGATGTTCACCTATCCTCTGTAGAATATCCCTTCAGTATGGAATGCTGCAACAGTGAGAAATAAGGCATCTACTCTTATGGTAAGATCTTATATAAGTGTACTTTTTGTATGGTATTTTTGTTGATTGGATGCTCACCCTTGATATGAGGTCTCTACATACACTCCCACTCTAATCTCTAAATATGCTATCTCTGAAGATGCAGCAACACAGGGAAAATAAATGGAACTTAAGTCCCTTTTTTCCAAACCTGAGACCTCAGTAGTAGTATATTTAGAGATTAGTGGGGATGGGATAAAGTGTGGATTTGCTGACATGCAAAACCATGGACAGTCAGATTGCTGACAGCTGAATATATTGCAACAGTCTACCACTTTTTTATTTTCTCCAAATCTTTTGAGTTTCTAATACCATGATGGGAATGGACCCCACTCCTAAGTCAAAGTACGATTAAAGTTCATGCAATTAGTATTGTGCTCAGTAATGGCTCCTTCTGCAATTCATATGGAGTTACATGCATTGGTAACATATCTAACTACGATGGTGGATTCTTTTTTAAAAGACCCATTACTCCTACTACTATTGGAATTGTCTGGGCATCTTTCTTCCACACTGCTCTCATTTCTGCCTGCAAATCCCAATAATTTATGACTTTGTGTCTTTCTGTATGCAAGACTCTGTAGTCACTTGGTGTAGTGATTTCAATGATCAATGCTACTTTTGTCTTCTTTTCATGGACCACTATATCTGGTTTTCTCGCATCAGTCTTTTGAAATGCTGGTAATAGGTGATCCCATGTGATGTGACTTCATCATTTTCTATGATCCTTTGTGTTTCATATTTCCAGTGTTTGTCAGCCACTTCAGTACCATAATGTTTATACAATCCCCAATGCAACAGTCTCGCCACATTATTATGCCTTTCAGTATACAATCCTTCTGCCATTAGTATGTCACTGCCAGTAACAAGGTGTGCAACTGTTTCCAATTCTGTTTTCTAAAACCTACATTTGTCTGTTTCTTCCACATGTTCAATGGACTTTGTAAACCTACATGTATGTAATCCACTATCTCAGGTCACCAGTATTACCCTTTAATCTTTTGGTTTGAATTTGCCTCTCCTTAACCATTTCTGCATTCAATCCTGATCATTATGAGGTTCTTCCAGACATCTTCTATACTTGCAACTATATTTATGCATTTTCCACATTTCTTGTCTTCTGATCTGATCCTTCATCTTATGTTTGTCTTTTGTTTTTTAGTACATTCAGTTGCTGCCTGATGTTTATCTACTCCCGGTTTGATTTCCATTACTGCTTGACGCTGATATGCTTCTGCTAGACTAAGCAGGGAAGTCATCTTCGATTTATTCTCCTCATGTTTCAAAACTTTCACTATGTTTGGGTCTTGTGATGTCAGTAGATATGTGTGCAGTCCACAATTGCAGATCTATACATGTAATACATTTCAAGGAGGCCCATACCTCCTTCAGAATGTGGAATATATAATCTTGGTATGTGCTGATTTTTAAAAATCATTTGGTGAGCATGAAGCATCCTTCCTTTTTTCCTGTATAATCTATCCAACACATTTTTGGGCCAGCCAGTCACTCTGGAACTGTAAGTTAGGACAGGAAGAACAAATTAGTTTATTTAAATATTTATTTTAATCTACTATGTGGTGATAAAAGTATCCATGGAAGATAGTGATATATAATATACTAGAGTACACCAAAATACATTCTTTATGTTATATGTTTTTATCTGTTGTTGTTTTATTTAACTTATTCACAGTCATAAGCTGAATTTGCATTTAGTCTAACGGTCTTATGGACTATTTTGCTTACCTGAAAACAATTCTGACAACCATAACAGTTGTATTGATGTATTGTAAACATGGCTCCAAGAAAAGAAAAAGTAAATGGATCATTCAGCTTCAAATATTAGTGTGTTCATGCCACTCTGATAATTGTCATACATTCTACACTGACACCATTTAGTAAGGCTGCAGAGTGTTTGACAGCTTTACAGAGTAACTGAACCAGCTCTATTTGTAAAGGTTCACAAGCAGATGAAACTTGTGCTACTTGTAGCGGGTCAACATTCTTTGCATAACGGTTCAGAACCAGACTAAACTTATTTTACTTCTTCTGTTTGACAAGGTTTATGAATGCCAAATAGGCGCGAACCTACAAACACTTAATAAACTCCAGGAAGTTCACACATTTGTAACTTTTTCTTTTAATACACCACTCAGCTGTAGGAAAAATAATGTATAGGCTAGAGCAGATTAAAAGGCATACCTGTGCAAGTCTATTACTAGGCATTAAGTTACATTTTCGTTCCACATCTCTGAAATACCAGGGTTAAAAAATGTATCTGTGTCTGTAACATGGCGTTAATAGTGAATTAATTTGTACTGAGCCTTTCTACCTTTTGATTTTATACAAGACTGGACCATTAAACTCTAATAATGTTCCCATTCATCATTTGATATTTTTCTCTTCAATTCATTTTCACATTTTACCTTCAAGTGATGCAGAACATAAGTTTTCCTAAGCTAGCATTAACTTATAAATCAAGCTTCCAGTGTTCATATTTAAGAAGGCCTTCCCTATTATATAGTCATAGGAAAATGCTAGACTTTGACCTACAAGTACATATTGTACCCCTAAGTAATTGTGGCATTCTGTTTTACTGAGTAAATGTTTCTTAGAAAAAGGCCAGCTAATGATGCAATTCACTGAATGTAGACTGAGTTATATTGAAGACCAGTTTACATAGTTATTTTGTTTTATATATTGTTTTTCTTTGTGTTTGATATATTTGCTTTCCATCATTTGAATGCTTTAAATGGTATAAATGTGAAATATGGTACATGTTTGCAGTTGACCTTGAATTCATTTCAGATATATTTATTCTTGCTGTTTAAATGTCAGAACAATTTAAAAGAGATTTACTGCTTAACTGTCATAGAATTGTGCTGGCATATTTATAAACAATGTCTGCAGTTCTGCACATGGGAATGTGAAAACAATTTCTTGTATGTGGTTTGCATTGACAATGATTCAGACAGTAGATGCTGCCATATATGTGAATTGAACACTCCATCTGGTTCCATCTTCTGGAGTTTAACGTGACCAGTTTGTAGTTTATCGAAAGTTGCTTTGACTTTCCATTGCATATATCCTTTAGCCACTGCCCATTCCAGTATTTGGTACAATGTAAGGATATACCAATCCCTCTGTTTATTCTGTGACAGGACTTTCACGGTGTAGCCAGTGTGCTGGACAGAGATGGGTTGCATGGTCAGCACATTTAGCAAAAAGTAATTTCTTACAGTTTAAGTGACAGTTTGTTTCATGGCTGGATGATCAAATCCCCATACACAAGAAAGATGATTCATTAACAATTTCGTCTTTCCTTCTGCATACAAATGAAGGGCAATTAACATACGTTTTCTGCTCTTTTCCTATGTATAAAAAGTGGGGAACATTAACCTAGCATGCTAATGAGGAGTTTCAGGCATTGCAGTAGCTCCCATTGACTTGAGCTCCCCGATGTCACTTTTTATTGGGCAGAGCAGAGAATGATCATCATATTCTTGCTGTGACCAACATGCCTCTTTCTATCTGAGATCTACTTTTTTACACATCAGACTACTTGCATTCCTTTTTCTACTGATACTGCTGCTCAGCCAAGGACATAATACCCTCTTGCTCTCAATTTTGTCCAGGTGATTGAGGTACCTGCATAGTATTATGCAGTGAAGTTAATGAGTAGCATTAAACTGAAGCAAAACACAGTTGGTGATACATACTAGAGTTATGTTCAATGTTTACAATGTATGTCAGTTGTTTGGAATGCGGCACTGTGAACAATTTCATAAAGTGCATTTAAATAAATATGACAGAGATACACAGCAGAGTTGCACAAAATAATTAAACTAAATCACATCTCATTGTTATATAATCATTGTTTCATATGTCAGAATTAGCAGTTTTGCAACACGCAGTAATAGGTAAGTTGTCTTTCACCATTCCATTTCTTCATTTCATCTTTTGTCTTCATCTGTTTTATCAGAGACTAATGTCCAGTCGGTTTCACGAAAAATTAAATACAAAAAATGTATGAATACCATACTTTAAAACATGATAAAATAAGACTGTGTGTATGTGTGTGTGTGTGTGTGTGTGCGTACACACGCATGACCTGCAGTATTCACAGACCTCTGTGAGGTTGATGTTATGATGAGGCAGATGCAGGTAGAAGTTGCTGGAAGTGTTGCATAACAGACCTTTAGTCCTGTTTTGTCATCAGGCAGTATACATGCAGTACCTGGATTGTTTGTCTCTCTGATAGAATGAGATTTATTTTGACTCATTTCAAATACTAAACATATGTAAGGAGCTTAAGTGTTTAATGCATTTAGCACTTGTATTTGTAAGTTTAAACAGAACTAATCAGAACCGCCATATGTTCCACTTATTTTATTCAAAGTTCAGCCCCTTAGTGACTTCTGCCAGCCCTTGTTTGTTCAGATACAGCTGCTGGATGGGAACATGAGATATTAATGATTGACTACAATCCTTCTTCATTTATTAAGGATGCTATTTCCTGCTATAAAATAAAAGGATGTAAAAATTAATATAATTGTACAAAATACAGATGTCCAGATTAGTTTTGCATGCTTTACTGACAGTTAGCCAGCAATGGCAATCCCACGCAGGAAGCTAGAATTTTATTTATTTATTTATTTTATGAAAGAAGGGATGCTGATAAAGACGGTGTGTCTCCAGGCCTTGCACAACCACAGATAGGACAGTGGTTATGTAACATCTATTACTGTTATACTCACTTCTGCCCATTGTGAGCTAAATGATTTGAAACAGTAATACTGTTTTTCTGTTGTTGTACTATTTTCATTTCCCCTTTTCCCTTATTCTAGTGTTAAGTGCTGCCCAGCATTATGCTATTTTCTTGCATGCAAGTTAGACCTGGTCTGGGTGTTGTAAGTCTGGTATATGCCAGAAGCATATGCCCATTACTGAAGCAATGTATGGAGCTGTGCCTTAGCCCATTGCATACTCAGGCACTTAACTTCCATTTTGTAAGAGGAAGGTAAGCATGTGCCAAAAGCACTTTAAAGTCATTTGCAGACTTTCTGATTGCCATTATGTTTATACTAAACAGTTAAACTAGAACATATGATCCAAAACCCCCAGTTACCAAAGGAGATCTCACTGTTCCTTTTCTAAATATTACAATTTTCAAGCATCGCAGCACTCTTGGATAACATAACTCCGGTCTCATCTCACACAATATTTGTGTACAAATACTCGTTTTTTATTTTTGCCAGATTTTTTTTTATCTTTCACTATTCTGTTAATGGTAACACTATAAACAGTCCTAGGACTAGAGTTTCAGTAAGGACTGCCATGAAGAAATGCAAACTAGTCTGTGAGGAAGGTGCTATGCCACCTGACATCAGCTGTGAGATGCATCATAGTCTCTGTTCTGGCACTCCAGTTTTATATGAAATTTCATAATGCATCCAACCTTTATACCACTGATATTCCTGCAGAGACAGCTGTCTTCCTGGTGATGTTTCATGCTTATCAGGTATATATGTGACATTTATTTTAGCTTCACTGACCATTTTTAGTTGTCATTATGGTTTTATCCTTGGTGTCCCACTTTAAAACTTTTTGCTACACCTTATTTCTCATTAATTGTATTAGCATGTTTGTTAGATGGATGTTGCCAGGAATACTCAAGATTCACTATGGCTTTACACATTTTTGGAATAATTAATATATTTTATATAACGTGTTATGCTGGAGTTTATTGGTATATTTGCAATGTTTTCTTTTACTATGTGAATGATTTTTGTCAGCATTTTTCTTTTTCAGAAATCTAGGCTGTCCAATTGTGATTTTTCCTTAAGCTTACCATTTTACAGGTGTTTGTTTTCTGTACTGAAAAGGTATGCTGTCCATAAAGGTGCATTGTCTGTGGAAGGCGCTAAATTTGGAAGAGAGTGTTATACTCTGGAAGGTGGTGTATGATTTCTAAAATCCTGCATATGCCCTTGTGTTTAGAAGCTTCACTGACAGTACCATTTCCAGTATAAATTCTGTGCTACCAAAGGCAGAACTTGATTTTTTTTTTTTTTGAAAATATGAAATAGGAGGTAGGAATCGACACTGCCTATATTTTAGAGGTTCAGGACATTGCCCTTTTTCTTAGTGTTTGATATAGTACTAGTTTTTCTAATTTTCATGATGATATTAACAGTGCCAGGGGTGCCTGTATCATTAATGTGTGATTTTGCACTTGGCTGCTTCCTGACCATGGCTGTGACTTTTCCTGCTTGTTACCAGCATCACATTCCTGTTTTCCTTTGTTTTCTTCATAAGTCATAGTGCAGCATTTTTTAATGCTTACATTTCTATTTGGACCCTTATCAGGGAATGCTTTTGTTGCATCGTATTGATAACCCCTAATTACCTCATCAATTATCACTTTCTCTGACTATACTGACATCTTTCTCCCACAACTTCTTGTCAACACTTTCATGCCATCTCCTGTTCTCACTATCTCCTTTCTTCCCCTCTCACAGTGCAGACACAACTTTTTGCATTTGATAACTACTATATGAGCTCCATGACAAGTGTCTCAAAAGATGATGAGATTTATTGCAGAATGACTGCCAATGAATGTCTCCTGCTAACCCTGAGGCTCACGTAATTTCAAAACCTATGCTGGGCTACCAAAAGGGTTTACATCATGTCTGTGTTCCAGTGTCTTTGTGTATACTTTTCCAAGGTAGCTAGTTTCACACAGGCATTTAGGCAGCACCATTCTTTCCACACTTGTTGATTAGAGCCATCTGAGCAGTACCGTTGTCTTCTTCTACTCTTTCCTACACCAGTGCCTGCTATGTATCTCATTGTCCAGTTCTGACCGATCTTCCCACTATATGCATCTTATCGTCAATTTCTGATCGATCTACCCATCACATCCACAGCATTACATGTTATCATTCATTAAAAAGTCAGTGAGGATTTAACAAGCTGGCTTGAGGTATTGTGTTCCCTATGAAGATGCATTCCTTGTGTATTCAAGCTAATTACCATAGATGCCTTGTTGTCAGATTTCTAAACTACAGTTACGGTACCCCAAAAACAAATAGAGCGAGGATAATAAATAAAAATATACTATTATTGTTAGACAGAAAAAAATCAACAAATCAGAATGTGTCTCATTATTCCTTTCCCATAGCACTTGTATAATGATATAACACATAAGCATACAAATTGAAAATGTAAAATTATCCTGCTTTAATGTTGTCGAAACAGTTCACTTTATTCATCCTTAACAATTTTTTTTTATATCCATGCAGTGCATTACTCTTCATGTGCATATCACCAAGTGTCAATTTGTTTAGGAGTCAAAATATTGGCTAAACTGGTCAGGAATTCAAGCTGATAAAAAAATAAAAGCAAGCCCCCTTCCCCAGCAGAATAAGTAAATGACATATGCTAGCAGAAGTAAAAAGTTTAACAGAACAAAAATAATCCAGACAGAACTGATTAAGAACTCTCACAATGAGATAAAAAATAAATCAGAATTGTGACAAGACACTCAAAGAGATTTGTCGAGGTGATTTAAGAAAGAGCCATGAAGCCTAACAAGAAAAATACTGCCAGAAAGCTAGCATGATATTTCAATGTTTGACATTTTTCTTATAGTTCTTGGGTCCTGCGTTTGGTTATTTATTTATTTATTTATTTATTTATTTTACATTTGTTGACCGGGAAAATCCGTCTGGATACATGTCCATTTTCAGCGGAGGCCCGGGGAGAAAAGCTCCACATATTATGGCATCAATATACTATATGTTTGCAGTTTGCATGTTTTTTTTAATGTATTTTTCTTTATTTTTCCATCTCCCTGAAATATTCCATCTGAATTAGCTAATCCAAACTGCTCTTACATATACAGCATTGTCCATGTTGTCCACGTCATGGCTGAAAAGAGAATAGATGGACATTTTTACTTAATAGAATGGTAGATAAATTAGGCCCCAGAAGGATTATCAGTAAAAGTACATAGTTGTAATGGAATTTGTAGGAACAGCAAAAGCAGAATGCGATTTAAGGGTTACTTGTGACAAAGACTACAGAAAAGTATTACCAGTTGAAAACAAGTTGTTATTACCTTATCTCTTTATAAAGACATCTGGTTGGATTTAACCTGGAGTGTTTGCAGTTTTGATTCTGCATTTTCACGTAGATAAAGTAAGACAGTGGTAGCACAGAATGTAGCAACAGAAGTGATGCAAAGTCTTCACCACAATCTGTATAAAGAAAAAGTAGCTTAATCTTGAAGAAAAGAGCCAAAGAGATGATATGATACACAAATATTTAAGTACATTGAGGAAGTCTGAAAATCTACAGGATTTGAGTGGTACAGTCTTAAAATGAATAATTAAAAAAGTAATAGAAAATAAGAACAAGAAAACACAGAAATTTGGACATGAGGACAGGTATGACATGCTGAAGTATATTTTTTCACAGAAGAGCTGTTTTTTGTCCATTGAAACAGCCTTACTAAAGAAATGAGAACATTAAAATGAGTGAAAGCTATAAGAAATGCATTGGATAACTGTACAGAAGTTCAGATTTTAGATATACTAAAAACATGACATTTGTTTTGTAAGATTTGTAACCTATGCAGGAAAAAGAGATATTTGTATAGACAGAATGTGGACCCAGTTGTGCTTCCTGTAGAACCCGTTTCTTTTCTGAGCCTCTGCCTTTGCTCTTCTGTCAAAATTTGTCTTTATGCATATTTTGCTCTGGTGTGCATTGGTTTTCCTTTTATTAAAGCAGTATGAAAGAGACAAACACAGAAAGAAACCAAGTTACTGGCATCTTTAAAATGTCTGCCTATGAGGCATTTTAGAACTGGGTGTTTTGTAGAAAGACTGAGAATCAGTGTCTTATGATGTGCCCAGATTGTCTGGGAATTATACTGACCTTACTTGTTTGTCTTTAGCCTTTCTTTACAGGGTAGGCGGGTGTTGCTTTACCAAGGTGTTCCTACTGGTTTCTAAATGATAACCGATAGGAAGCGGCAAGAAAGGAATAAAACAGTAATAGACACTTCATGAAGGTGTACTTTACAGGCTTTTGAGCTGCAGTGCTGTAACTGTCCATTTCAGAACAAAAACAGGCAATATCTGTACTCCACTTTCCTCAAAAGTATACTGTGTTCTTTTTATTCCCTATTTTAATATTTAGGTTCCTATACTTGATGCTTGCAAAGCCAGCACATGCTTTATTCGGCTTCCCTTCACAATCTTAAGGAGATACTCCCCACGCATCAGTAGCCTGCAGAGAAAAAAACACATATGAACAGCATAAGGCTGAACCCTTTTCTCTATTGGAAATCATGTCAGAGTGATTTCTAATTGTGTGCTGACAATGATTCACTTTTTAGGGAGATTTCCCTTTCTTTGAATTGCTATATTTTAAGTTCGGCGGTATGGGAGTTGCAGGGGTGTTTGCCATCCTGCAAAAAACAAAACAAAAAAAAGAGTTTATTTGCCTTCTTGGTTTTCAGACATTTGTTTCATTCTTTTGAAGGATCAACTTTCAGGAAGTCGGCATTTTGTAGTAGAACCACTGTAAATGGAATTATTCTTAGCACTTCGGTGTCATCAATTTCTTCTTCAGTATATAGGATCACAAGTAATATGGCCATGAGTGCTATGTTTGGGGGGTAACTATTCTGCTTCTGACACTGCCATTAAAGTTCTTTTCCTTCTTACTTATCTTGTAGTATTTCTCCACCCCTTCCACCACTGCTGGCAAACTCATGCAGTGCAGCTCTGCATGTGGATAGGTCACCTTGCATGTAGCAATTCTACTGGGCTTGTCACACCAGATAGAATCATTTTATTTTATTTATTTAATCTTTGGTGACCTGGTAAGTCCCACTAGGCAATTATCCAATTTTCAAAGTAGACCTGACGTGGTATTTGTACTACTAGGAGAAATTTGGTTAGCGCATCAGGAAACATACTCTTTTCAATTGGTGCCATGGAGTCTTTTACACCCACCTTAGCAGCCAGGAATTGATGCAGATGGAGCCTCAGTTTCATGTCTCATCAGTAGGAGGTCACACAAAGGAGTACATCACCCCCCATGCTGCACTGCAGTGTCAGCAATCCATCTACCTAGTGTGTGAATAGAGCTCACAGTCTTCTTTAGTAAAAAAGGTTGCACTACCTGTTATACCATTGACAATGCATTCTGACTGAATTTCCTCTGCATCAGTGTTAGTTGAAATTTGTGTTTTTTTTCCTGATATCTTAATAGCATGATCCCATGAGAACTAGCATAATTAGTAATAAAAATCCTCATGAGCATTGAGAATGGTGACAAGTGTACTTCTCCTGTTTTAAGAAAGTAGGTCCTGCCCTCAGGCCACCAGGTTTGTATATTTGTGGAAATTGCTTGACATAGTGAGTTTTCCCCTAGTTTTTCTTTCTAGAAAAGAGTATCATGGCCAAACTTCTCTGTGATACAAAAAAGACTTCACACAGGAAGTTTGAGTCGTAGTGACATCTCCTTCATATAACAAACACACACACACACACACACACACACACACACACACATTCTCACACGCACACACACACACACACACACACACACACACACACACACACACACACACACGCGCACACACACACACACACACACACACACACACCATTCTCCTCAAAATAGCAGGTGTTTTTCTCTTTCAGTTATTATTTCAACAACATGTTCTCTCTTATCTGCATTATGTTTAGTCAAAGACCATGTGATTATCCTCTCATTTTTGAACATGTTGTGATGCCCCTGCACTGGCCTAGTAATCAAGGAGCCTCAATCCTCACCACTGGCAAAAGCGAGGGACGTACACACTGGGAAGATGACAAGTACACACACAGTAAAGTGCAATTTCCCTTAAGAGCACACAGAGATCACAGTCAATCTGGGGCTGGTTTCTGCCTTTTTCCCCAGATCCCCAATAAAACTCCCCACTGGCACAGCTATAAATTTGAGACCTTAGCCAGGGTTGCAAGCCAAGTCCTCTAACACTCTCTCTGTCCAACCAGTGCTTTGTGTCCCTGCCCAAGTAGCTGACACACACACTTTGAGATTTGTTTTACACACACACACACACACACACACACACACACACACACACACACACCTGGGGAATGCAGGCACAGGTTTACTAGCTATGCCCCATTCTGCCCAGATCATAAGGTAGTTATTACTGCCACCAGAACCCCTACTTATCAGTTACTATAAGGCCCTTACAAAGGGTGTCCAATCCTACTGTGTAATGTTACTATTAATCCAAATGGTAGTCTGACCAAGCAAGACTTGGGCTATATAGTGTCACCAAATAAATATGCAATTACTCTAAAAGCTTAAATATGTCTTACAAATATCAGCCACAAAGATACATTTAAACATATTTAATAATAATAAGTAATAAAAGAACAAGACAATATTCTGTAAAATCAACACAGTAACTTCAGAGTTCAAAATTACAGGAAATATTTTAAAACAACATTGCAGGACAGTCTCAAATAAAGGCAGAAAACATCTAAACTAATCTTTACTGTATTCCTATCTATATCTAAAAGAGATACTATGCCCTAAATCTTACTTGCAGCCAGGTAAGTGCAGATGATGATGATGAGTGGATGTTTCCAGGTCAAAGACAATATACAAAATGCACAGTCTCTCTCACTGAGAGAGTTCTTAAATTAATATCACATTTTACTGCTAGGTTAGCCTGGATGACATCACTTTTTGTCACCTGACTTTCAGTTTCCAAGCCAAACTCCTCAATGTCCAACATTTAACATCGCTCTGTGAAAATACATAGACTTCAGATGTTTGCAAATGCTAGAAGACATCCTGTCTTCTTGCTGCGTTGAAACTAACTTTTATAACACAAATCATAAAACAATTTAACTTCACCTTATTTTCTTAAAGTTTTGCAAGTTAGTCTGTATGTTCCTGTTTCTACTATTAAAACATAGATTTGCACAGGTATATAGTTTATATACTTTTCTGTTCTTTTCCAGTAGGGTACACTGTGGACACATCCTTGAAGCTCAGTACAAACCCTGTTCAACACTCACTTCTGTACCAGTAGTTTAATATACACGTAACATATAGTTCTGTATAAATCATATCAGTGTTCCTAAATGACATAGAATTATTTACAGAATTCCAGATAGCTGAGCTGGCAGTGTGACGCATGTTGTATAGCACAATCTTAGTATTCTTCTTCAAATCATTCAATTATGTCACCCTTCGTGGACAAACCCAGCTTGCTTCTTTTTTCTTCTTCTCTTATTTTTTTCATTTTCTCCTTCTGTGTCCTGTTTTTTCTTTCCACCTTATTTTTTCCTTTCCAGAATGCTTGTGCTCATACACTGTGTTAACCCTGTCAACTATGACTTTCTTTTGTGGCTCATTCTAGTTTTACTTTATACAATATTATTTATTTTGCTGTCATTTAAGCTTTTTTCACTCCACTCTTCCAGTGCCCTTAATTTTCTGTTCTGTTTAACTAATCCCATCTAGCAATACAACTAACATCCAGAAAAGGTCCGAATCAGTTTCTGATCAACCTTTGAATCTATACTACAGCACCTAATGTGCAACAACATCTGCGGTATCCACCCATCACAATATTTATGTAATAAATGTACACCTTCTATACTTTTGCAGTTTCTACTAGCTGTATCTCTGTGTGCTTGAAGAAAACTATAAGAAGTTTGCAAATGGTGACTAGATTTCTAGATATCTCTTTTAAAGAATTGTTATTTATAAAGCCACCCAGTTAGTATGAGTCCCTATACATTGCAATCTTTCCACATATTTTTCTTGTACATTATTGAAAACATTCCTTTGGAAGCAGAATTCATATCAGGCAGACATCTTAATTCCTCTCTTTAAATCTCAGATTATAGTGGCATTCATTAAAATAGATCCAAGAGGTTAGTATATTTTGCAATTTGTGATGCAGGCCTTCTAGGATAGGAACCTGCTTACATAGCACAAGGTGAAAAAAATAGTCTTGACTACTTCTTGGAACACTTTGTTCATTCGTTTGGATCCATTACTCAGAAAGCAGATTGAGGCACAATTTGCTCAGCATTTCAAAAAATTAACAACAGATCTTGTTTGTGTTCAGATGAATTAGCAACAGGTCATGTCTATAAGAAGATTAAATGTGTTTGTCTAAGACAGTACTTATCTAAGCAAAGCCTGTAATATTAATCCAAATGATCTTGTCTGAGATAGTTCCCCTTCCACCTAGAGCTGAATCATGCTCGGAGCCCTAGGCAGGGTAATAAATCAGGGCTCCCCTACACACACACCAGCACCCCCCAGCCATTCCAGTGTCTCAAGTGTCCCATTACTTGGCTATTTCTTCCGAGTTACCATAAACACTGTTCAAACCTATCAGTGAGCATACTGTTTTCTTACTTACTTCCACAATAATTACAAATATTTGGATTTAATTTAAAACTTTTATTTCAAATGTTATAACACAGACACTGATAGACATGTATTAAAAACAATGCAGTCTCACAAAGAAAACAGACTTAGCATTAACAATAAACTTCTTTGCCCTTGAAACTCACATTCACTGAAATGACATTGAAACCCACATTCAAAAAAAATGTAACTGGCCAGTGGCGGTTAAACTTTACTTTGGGCTATTTTCAAATCATAGGCCCTTTGCACACACCTTCCTGATTGTATTAAATTATATTCCTTTTATAATACAGCACCGCTTGTTTGAGTGTTATTTAAATTTCCAGTTTTGAGAATTTTCTCCAGTAATCAATGAAACAAATTTTATGAACCAGTAATGACAAAACTGTCCATTTCAGAACATTTCAACCATAAAAGAACACTCATTTCAGTCAATTCGCACAATCTTTGTTGAACTAAAAGTCATCTGAATAATTCCATGTTAAAGTGATCTGTAACTAATGAAGAGGTTGCTTCTAGCAGACAACTTTATATTTCAGTGTTTCATCTAGAAATTTAGTGCCTGCTTCCCTTGAAGAATAAATTGCCTAGGTTACATTTTAAAAAAAATGGTAAGCTGGTAATATTGCAATAAGGAATGGATGGCAAACTGACAACAGGTTCATAGTTACTAGGCATTTCATCCAAAGGAGGACACACTCAGGACTACAGCAACACCCCCATCCCCTGAAATGCAACACAGCACCAGTAATCCATCTACATGGAGTGATAGCAGAACCCACAGCCATGTGTATCAAAAGTAAGTATGCTACCTGTTGTGTTACTAACACTGCTTTTGTATTATATAACTCAAACAATGCCAACCATTTGCTAAACAAAACAGTTGCACATTGAAAACAGACTTAGCATGATCAACAATAAACTTTTTTCTCCTGAAGCTCACAATTCTTGAAAATGCACTGAAACTCAATTCCTTGAAAATGTACTTTGAGTAGTCTGGTAGTGGGTGTAGAGGATTCATGCTCTTGTTTCCTCTAGCTAAGATAAAGGGTTTGAGCTTGAGCAAATTAACTAACCTGCCATTCCTAATTAGAACATTTCATATACACACACACCTTAGTTCCATGTCCAGAATAAGTAAGAGGTAGGCATTCAAGCATAAATGCATCAAGGATGTTCATTCATTGTGTTCATATTGAAGTAAGAGGCATCCAGGCATAAATGCATCAAGAACATTTGTTTGTTATGTTTAAATTATGTCTGCGTAAAAGAAGCAACAGTAGGAGGTGTGCATGTCAACACATGCAGGGACACACAAAAGTAGAGGGCGATCTTAAAGAAGAACAGGCACCCTTAAAGAAGAAATGTAATTTATAATTCTTTTTAATTAAAAAGTAAATGTTGGTGCGGCCCTCACAGCCATCATACCCAAGGTGACTGCCTAGGTCATCTAGTGTTGTATGTGGCTGTGCCTCCCCTTCCTGTTCCTCAGCTGTCATATCCCTGGAGGCAGTGTAATATATAACACTCTTCCAGAACCTTCCATGAGATGGCATAATCACAGAAACACACTACCTGTGTAAGCTTCATTATCCCTTCTTCATTATTGTTATGTCCCTGCCAGTAGTGATAAGTATATGCAAGCTGTTACACCCATTAATGGTAACTGGCAAATGCACATATGTATTCTCTACAAAAGTTCACACCAGATCTCCAGAACACAAAATTGTCAGTTTGCATGAATCAAAAATAAGTTTAATAATAAGTTTAATAAACTGACACAAGTTTGAATGCAACCAACATATTTTTTTCAGTGGAGCAAACCTTCAGTGCATCTCCATCATGGGCGATTTCACAACAAACCCCCCTTGCTTCCGTTGATGCCGTTATTGTTTAAACATTAAGAAAAGACAAGCACCCTACATAATGAAAACTTTAGTTGTGCAGACTACAGCCTCATATTACTCTGCATGACTGTGAAATATGGTTGGGGATTCATACCTTTGTGGAATCGAGATTTCAAAGATAACAGTCAAACCTTTAGTTGTTGACCACATATAGGACATCTAGTAAGAATGCATCCATTGATCTTCCCAGGTGGAGTGATAAATATCTCTGTCCCATCCATTTATTTAAATAAATGTAAGTATCTAAGGTAGTCCCTACCATGACTGGGTATTAAACAATAAATGAAATAAAGCGTTTATGCCATGAGCAGCCCCCTGCGCCATACTGTTATGTGCTGTTAATTTAATCAAAGTTTATTTTTCCCAGGATACTCTTCCATCTTCTGCTCCCTAGGTGTAATGAAGGAGTCATGCAGACTAATTCCGTAATCCCCCTTATACCATAACAATGTACCACTTTGATTTGTGGTTATGCCTCTCATCACTCTGATCTTGGGGGTGTCGCTGGGTTGATAGGGCATACAATCACCATTTTAATGTTACGCATGCACCTGCTGAACTTGCAGAGACAGGACACTAGATTGCACATCTTGATACAGAAGGACCTAGAGATGAGGTGAGCCCTTGAATGTAGGCTGAAGAAATGGTGGTAATATAACCTCCAGAAAGAAGAAGCTGAAGCCATTGCCACTTGCACTGTGTCATACTATTATGTCATATAGCTTTTCTGAACACTGTGCATTCAACTCTAAAAAAAAATGGGTGTAGGGCTTAACATATATTATAGCTTAGTGGAAAAATCATTAGCATTTTGCTGTGCTATATTATTTGTTATATTAAAATATTACATTTTATGCTTTATTGTGATGCAAAAATCTCCACAGTGAGTTTCTGACATAGAAAGTGACATCCTGCTTGATATTGAATAACACAGTATGGCATGACATATAGGTACAGACAACAAATTCCAACATATAAAGACCAAGACATACAATGCAAATTAAATTTACTGAGTGCTTTGATTCTATAGCTATAAAAGTATTTTAAAGAATTATTGGAAGGTTGTTTTTAGGTAATTGTGATTTAGTTAATAATATTGGTAATGAATCACATTTTATTTTTAAAAGGGTCAACAGTATTAAAGCATTATTGTAAAGACAACAGGCTTGTATATATTCCATTGCACTTGGGCCATTTGGTACTTATCCATGCTTATCTTGTAAATACTGTAGGTTTATTAATACAAGGAATACCATGTTTTTAAATTCCATTAATTTCTAGGAATAGATTTATATGTAAATCTGAAGGATTTTCTGTGTGGGTAGAACAAACCAGAATGCTCTCGCAGATAATATATAAACGCATTACTGTTACAAAGAACAGATTGTACTAATGCATTGGCAAAACATGACATGGAATTTATCAATTTTAGGAAATGTATTTTCTTTGTTCTGTACAGTATTACTAAGAGTGCTTACATGGATAATTACAATGAAGCACTTGAGTGCATGGAATTAAGGTGGCAAATAAGTTTGTCTGCCAATAAGTTTCTTGGCCTCAATGGTACTTTAAATATAAAATGTTTATTAAAAACTGTTAGATTGTGATATATATATAGTTTTACATTGGCATGTATACATGTTTACTTGTCCTGTGCTAAAAATATTTAAGTTTCATGTTGTTTTATTTGATGCACACACACACACACACACACACACATATATATATATATATATATATATATATATATTTCATTCGAGTTTGTCACATGACTAGTTGGAAAAGTGTCAGCTGCTTGTTACATCATGTCTTCAGTTTATTTAATGGTAATTGTTTTAACTAATTTGTTGTTCTGATGAAGATCTTGGTCTTAATTAAAAAGAAAAATTCACTCAACAACACTAATTCACAATGTGTGTCTTGGTCTTTATAGCCTTACGTGCTGAATTTGTTGGCTTTAGTTTTTTTATGACATGGCTGCCATTTTTGAGTTTTGTATTTCATGAGAACATCCAGTAGTCTTCTTTTGAGACAACACAATACATTATATTCTGCTCTGCATTTTTATATCACATAGCAAGAGTTATGGTATTGTTAAGAGCATAGAGCCAAATATTCAAAGGTTACAGAAAGATGTACACAATGGTTATAGCTTCCAGTAACCTGTTGCAACTGTAGTTTAGCACTTTCACAGTGCTTTTGCACAAAGACATGCACCACAAAGATGGACTCTGTCTGCAGCCATACTACATGCCAATGAATCAGTCTGTGGGAGTGGCATACCCCTATTAGCCAGGTACACTGCCCAGGAACTGCCTATGGTAAGGCATCTGTGCAGCTAAGTGATTCTGAGTATTGACTGGGTGCATAAATTAGCATGGCATCTCGCAGTATTGTCCATGTTTATGCATTGAGCTAGAAGTAAGCGCTGAAGAGTTTAGTGATAAGGTAATGTTACAGGGTATTTGAGTGAGTGCATTCAAGGGGATGGCTGTGTTAATAGTGAAAATTTTTGTGTGTTTGTGTCTGCCAGGGATGTAGCTGTAGGAGAATTAATAAGGGGAAACATTGGGAAAGGGTGTGCATATGCATCTGTTAGAGTGATCTGGTGGAGAAAGGGCTGTTTTGTGTGTGTGTGTGTGTGTGTGTGTGTGTGTGTGTGTGTGTGTGTGTGTGTGTGTGTGTGTGTGTGTGTGTGTACGTGCATGTGAGAGAGATCTGACTGGGGTAAATGTCATATTTCCACAAACAGCTATGCTAGTGAGCAGAGTCTACAGCACTGGGTCAAGGAGAACTACTAGCCATCAGAGCTAAGTCTTTCACTGAAGTGTTTGTGTGTCTGAATTGCTCTGAGTATCACTCATCTCTGCATTTAATTTTGATTTGAAGCTCTTTATTTAAGGCTTGATCACTTCTATTTTTTATCTTACTCTAGTATTACATTTATTTTGTTTTAAGTTTTCTGTTCTGTTGGAGTTTCAAGAGTTCTTGGCTAGGGTCAGTTAAAAAAAAGTTACCAAGTATTCCTTTGCAGAGAATTCATTTGCAAATTATGAATAACATCAGTTAATTTGTGGGAGGAGCTGAGAGACAGCATTGCTATTTTATTTAAAATATCTGTAGCTATCTGAAGTGTTTGTGTGGTCTGCATTCCTCTGAGTTTCACTCATCTCTGCATTTAATTTTGATTTGAAGCTCTTTAAGATTTGATCACTTCTGTTTTGTATCTCTTCTAATATTACATTTGTTTTCTTTTAAGTTTTCTGTTCAATTGGATTTTTAAGAGTTCTTGGGCTAGGGTCAGCTAAAAAATGTTACTAAGAATTCCTTTGCAAACTGTAAATAACATCAGTTAATTATTGGGAGGAGCTGAGAGACAGCATGGCTATTTTATTTAGAAATATCTGTAGTTAACTGAAATGTTTGTGTGGTCTGCATTGCTCTGAGTATCACTCATCTCTGCATTTAATTTTGATTTGAAGCTCTCTTTAAAGCTTGGTCACTTCTGTTTTGTATCTTATTCTAGTATTACATTTGTTTTGTTTTACGTTCTCTGTTCTGTTGGAGTTGTAAGAGTTCTTGGCTAGGATCAGTTATAAAACGTTACCAATAATTTCGTTGCAGAACATTCCTTTGCAAACTGTAAATAACATCAGTTAATTAGTGGGAGGAGCTGAGAGACAGCATTGCTATTTTATTTAAAAATATCTGTAGTTATCTGAAGTGTTTGTGTGGTATGCATTCCTCTGAGTATCACTCATCTCTGCATTTAATTTTGATTTAAAGCTCTTTATTTAAGGTTTGATCACTTATATTTTGTATCTTATTCTAGTATTACATTTGTTTTGTTTTAAGTTTTCTGTTCAGTTGGAGTTTTAAGAGTTCTGGTGAGGGTCAGTTAAAAAAAGTGTTACTAAGTATTCCTTTGCAAACTGTAAATAACATCAATTAGTTATTGGGGGAGGAGCAAAGAGACAGCATTGCTGTTTTATTTAGAAATATCTGTAGTTATCTGAAATGTCTGTGTGGTCTGCATTGCTCTGAGTATCACTCATTTCTGCATTTAATTTTGATTTGAAGCTATTTATTTAAAGCTTGACCACTTCTGTTTTGTATCTTATTCTAGTATTACATTTGTTTTGTTTTAAGTTTTCTGTTCTGTTGGAGTTTTAAGAGCTCTTGGCTAGGGTGAGTTAAAAAAAGTTACCAATAATTTCTTTGCAGAGAATTCATTTGCAAACTGTAAATAGCAGAAGTTAATTGGTGGGAGGAGTTGAGAGACAGCATTGCTATTTTATTTAGAAATATCTGTAGGTATCTGATGTGTTTGTATGGTCTACATTGCTCTGAATATCACTCACCTCTCCATTTAATTTTCATTTGAAGCTCCTTATTTAAGGTTTGATCACTTCTACTTTGTATCTTATTCTAGTATTACATTTGTTTTGTTTTACGTTTTCTGTTCTGTTGGAGTTTTAAGAGTTCTGGTGAGGGTCAGTTAAAAAAGTTACCAATAATTTGTTTGCAGAGAATTCCTTTGCAAACTGTGAATAATGTCACTTAATTAGTGGGTGGAGCTGAGAGACAGCATGGCTATTTTATTTAGAAATATCTTTAATTGGCAAAATTGAAGTGTATTAACCCACCAGATGCGCAGTAGCAAGCCCCGCCTGCAACCATTTTGACTGTACCGCCCACTGTTTGATTGAAAGATGCTACCAAAACACTAGGTAATATAGACCTACAAACAGATTAGCAAAATTATAAAGAAATTACAGAAAACACTGTACATATATACGTATAACAGTAATTATATGCTTATTGCAAAATACTTGTGCATTCACTCATTTGGGGGTCTTAAAAAGTTCATGTTCCTCGAAATTCCTCAAAGTTCCACATTGAAAGAGTCTGTCACACATTCAGTGTTAGGAATTATTTTAAGTGAAATCCATGGTAAATTTAAATTAATCATATTAATTCATTAAATGATCTTCTTTATAAATAAAACCAGCATAGTTTAACCATCCACATTATGAAGGCGAGTGTTCCTCATTTTGGCGATGGAAGGTTGAGAGCTATGGCTCTTGCATTCTACTTTTACCAATGTTTTTATTAGTGGAACCGCGACGTTCGTGTCAGTGGCTCTTTCATTCTACCGTTGCTTGAATGTTTTCATTAGTGGGACCACATTGTTTATGTCAATGGCCTTTCATTATATTGCTACTTGAATGCTTTTATTAGTGGAATTGCAGTGCTAATGTCAGTAGCTCTTTCATTCTACTGTTGCCTGAATGTTTGGTTATTGGAACCACAGTGTTCATGTCAATGGCTTTTTCATTTCATTGCTACCCGAATGTTTTATTAGTGGAATGGCAATATTTATGTCAGTGTACTCCTACGATAGACGTTTGGAAAGAAAAAAAACTATATACCTAATAATATGGGTGGCACTTTCAGCTAGTTAGTATTATGCCATCCCATTGTGATATAGGGTGGTAGTAAGAAACTGTATTTCCTGGTTTGCAAGAATTGTCACAAAGGTTGCTAACCCTTAAATTCCCCCAATGTACCTGCATTTTCCTGTAGGGTTGGAAGTATTCTGAATGCACTAATAATTGTAGAGGAGGGGGACTGCTCTGCCCTCCCGCATGTCAATCACAGCGGGCATGCCCATTCCTGTGCGAACTCGGTGGTGGCTTAATACACTTCAATTTCGCCCTTTAATTATCTGAAGTGTTTATATGGTCTGCATTGCTCTGATTATCACTCATTTCCGCATTTCATTTTGATTTGAAGCTCTTTATTTAAGGTTTGACCACTTCTACTTTGTATCTTATTCTAGTATTACATTCTTTTTTTTAAGTTCTCTGTTCTGTTGGAGTTGTAAGAGTTCTTGGGCTAGGGTCAGCTAAAATGTTACTAAGAATTCCTTTGCAGAGATTTCCTTTGCTAACTGTGAATAACATCAGTTAAGTAGTAGGAGGAGCTGAGAGACAGCATTGCTATTTTATTTAGAAGTATCTGTAGTTATCTGAAGTTTTTGTGTGGTCTGCATTGCTGATCACTTCTATTTTGCATCTTATTCTAGTATTACATTTGTTTTCTTTTACGTTTTCTGTTCTGTTGAAGTTTTAAGAGTTCTTGGCTAGAGTCAGTTATAAAAAGTTACCAAAAATTCCTGTACAGAGAATTCCTTTGCAAACTGTGAATAATGTCAGTTAATTAGTGGGAGGAGCTGAGAGACAGCATTGCTATTTATTTAGAAATATCTGTAGTTATCTGAAGTGTTTGTGTGGTTTTCATTACCCTGAGTATCACTCATCTCTGCATTTAATTCTGATTTGAAGCTCTTTATTTTTGGTTTGATCATTTCTATTTTGTATCTTATTCTAGTATTACATTTGTTTTGTTTTACATTTTCTGTTTTGTTGGAGTTCGAAGAGTTCCCTTCCCAGTCCTTGTTGTGTTCTTAAATTTGGTGGCTTTTGAGTTGCCCATCCCTACTATCAATCTCATTTTGGACAGTCCTCCCAGTCCCATCTCATCATCTTATTCTAATGAGTACAGAGATATAATTTGGAAAGGCCTACCCCTTAATTTATCAACCTTAAATTATAGTGCTTCATCCATTCCCACTTAATCAAAAAAATGCTCTTTATTCATCTGCTTTTACTGTATTTGTGGTTTTTCCTAATTTATTACTTTATTTTGCTTTTCCTGCCTATTCTTAAAAGTACCCATTTGCATTTATTCTGCTATATTCATTGCTACTTGTTAGTAGCCTGATTAAATTGCAACTGTTATTCTAAGCCTTTTGGTTTAAGCACTTGGGCTTCAAGCCAGTTGTTTTACATTAAGAAGGTTTGTGGTCTGCACTCTTGTGGCAGAACAGTAGCTTACATTCTTCTAAGTTGGGAGTTGCTGATTAAAGGCTTAGTGTCTGTTATTCTAAAAGTGTCTTAGTTCTGGTTTAAGCACTTGGGCTTCAGGTCAGTTATTTTACATTAAGAGTGTGCAGCTAGAACTTGTCTGATTGAAGACTGCTGGAACAGGGCTCAGTTTTGAGATTTTTTATTGGCTAATTTGTTTAAATCAGTTTGGTACTGTTGTATTTAAAAAAAAGTTATTGCTTGTTTTCCCACCTTTCCTGTTACTAGAGTAGTCCAGATACAGATTTGCTGTATTCAGGACTGTATTGTAATTTCTGAGTTTCTCAGACCTTTCTTTGTTAGAGGAAATCCTTGCAGCTTATCAGTGGGAGTGGTAAGCACTAGGTAGCCTAGCTACCACAAAAGGAATGGTTTCTAGCTCCCTTTCAACTTTCTGCTGTAAAAGCCCATGTTTGCATGGGTTTGTGCACTGTGCAACTAGGGTAAACTATTATTGGTTCCAGAAATTCTGCTCTTCAATTTTCCCTTAGATCTTGCTAATTCTCTTCTCTCTTGCATTTAACTAGCTTATTCGGCTAGCGCTTCATCTGGTTTCTTGTAGAAATTATTGTAGCACACATAAGTGCTAACAGCACTAAACGTCCTATAAGGAAACAGCTTCAGTATTTATTAATAATGATTATCCCTCCTGACATGTCTAAAGGTCAGTTCCTTGTGCTTTCTCCTATTAACCTGGTGAACTTGGGCATTCTGAGGAAGTGTAACAACTGCTCATGTACACAGACAACCCTCTCCTCTTACCTCCCAATACTCAGACTTGTGAGAGATGCACTTATATATCCAAACTGGAAGACATACACTCTCCAGCCAAGACTGGAATAGCTGGTCAAGAGAAGAAGGTCAACACCTGCACCACACCACATGGAATACATAACCCTCCAGAACACCCACCATCACAGCTCTCATATGAAAACACAAACCGCACACCCACTTTCGCTGAGGCTGTCAATATAAATCTACCCAAACAGCAGAGACCTCCAAATCAGAAATGCACTCAACCACCACAACACAGCACAAATCTCAAGACACATAGCTTACCTGCACAGTGTGCCCCACAACCTAAGCCCCTAAGGCAAAACAGCTTGCCCAATGCACTAATCATAGGTGACTTGATAGTGAGGCATACTGATGTCCCACTCACTAGGTTGAATAAGGAGAAGGTAACAGTCAGCTGTCTGTCGGGTGCCAGGATCTGACACATAACACACTCACTCAGGTCACTCCGCAACAAGTATGACTCTGTCATTGTCCGTGTGGGTGTGAATGACCTGAGACGTACCTCCCTGGACTACATGAAAAGAGACAATGTAGGAGCTCTCAGATTATGTGACCCAGGCAGGTATGACCTTAGCCCTGAGCAGCATCCTACCATTGCCCAAAATGATACCACAGTACAAGCAGAAAATGATTGACATAAACAATTGGCTAAGTTTCTGGTGTCATTCTAAGGCGATCCAGTATCTGTCTGATTGGGATGACATGATTGACAGACCTCAATACTTTGCCAGAGATGGCCTGCATCTGTCACCCCTAGGTTCCCAGATACTGGCTAAAGCTCTTGCCACCCCATAGTGCCTTTTTAAGTGGTGTTCCAAAGACCAAATTAACACCATAACAGTATAAATAAATACAATCTGAGGGTCATGCTGCTCAATGCTAGAAGTCTAAATCTCAAGATGCACTCGCTCAAAGCACTCCTCAAAATTGAGAACATTGACGTTTGTCCTGTAACGGAGACCTGGTTTAAAGCAGCAGAAAGCACCCCTGCACTACCAGGCTATAACTCATTCCACATCATTTGGCCCCAGAAAATGGACCAAAGTTCCAAAGGTGGTGGCATCTCCATATTCATAAAGGATGTGAACACCTCCAGACTAGTAGCCCAGCATAATGCATCAGAGATACTTCAGGTGCATCTAACAGTGGGTAAGATGGTGATACAGATCATAGCCTGCTTTAGGTCCCCAACCATGTCCCAAGACTCTCATTCCATGTTCCTAAGCACCCTGGAAACTATTAGGGTCCAACCCAATACTCTCACACTGGGTGACTTCAACTACCCCACCAATACACTTGCCCAACTCTACTTGGAATTCATTAATTGCCATGCGCTGGACCAGCTAATTTTTACCCCCACTAGAGGAAGCAACATCCTTGGCCTGGTTATTACTACCATGGGCAACTGTTGCTCAATACCAATAGTCAATTTCTCCCTGGTTAGATCCAACCACAAAATCCAAAGAAATAGTGCTACAAGTGATCCAGAAGAAAACCAGGTAAAATAAAGGAGCACAGCATTGCGAGTCCACAGTACTATTTTAATATTAAAAATGATAAACCAAAGTTGTTAAGCGCTTTCATCAACTAGTATGACTTCTTCAGAACAAGTTACCATTGAAAATTTCAAATTTAAATACATGTTGCTGGTTAGTCATTGGTTCTAATCCAACCAATTCCATTGATGAAAAATCACTGCTCATAAATATATAAACACCAGTTGGTTAAAATAAAATAAAATAATTTTGCACAATAGTAAATATAACAAAAATCAAGTATTCTCAAAACATAAATAATATAAAATACTAGTCCATTACAATATGAACTCATCATACAAAAGATATGTGTATATAATCACAAATATGTATTAAAATAGTACTGTGGACTCGCAACGCTGTGCTCCTTTATTTTACCTGGTTTTCTTCTGGAGCACTTGTAGCACTATTTCTTTGGATTTTGCTTGATTTTGGTGGTGCTTGTTGCTATGGGGTCCCCAGAATCATTTAGTCTTTCTCCCATTATGGATTCTGGCCAGTCTGATATCATATCCTTGAAGAAGGATGTGGCAGAATTGAAGGGAGAACTAACTAGGCTTATAGAATTATTCACGCAGCCTAGTAAAAAAGATTTGGACTGTTTCTTAATGTCGGATGGCTCTAAAAGGGGCGATAAAGCTCTTGTTTGTGTTGTTGGTGATATACCTGGTTCTGATGTTCATACACTGTCTTGCCGCTTTAAGAAAATGGATGACATCATCACGGCAGCGCAAATCCACAATGGGGATGAAGGAAGGCATTCTCCATGTAACGCTAATAGTTTCGTTGAAGTATGTGATACGCAGGGGCCTGCTCGCCAAAAAAACTCTTTCAAAAGCAATTGTGTGGTCCAGTTTGAAGGAGATATTGAATCTGCCTCTGTTGATTTTTCCAACGCGAAACAAGTACGATGTCAAGAAGTTTTAACAACAGGTACTGTCTATACTAATTTGAATGGTAAATTCATAAACAGTAATAATTCTTGTACAAGCAACACGGTTACTGAGAGAAGAGAACATTTGAATACCACCAATAAGTGTGAATCTTGTGCTTGTAAAGAAACTATATCTTCTAAAAACAATAATGAACATTTTGGTAATTTGCTTCAAAAACATTTTACTTTTGCTGGTACCAGCCCCAAACGGAACAATGGAGCCCTGGTCAACAGGGAAACTAGACAGCATAATTTTGAATCATTAAGAGACATGATTTATGCTTTTGGGAGGAAATTATTTAAGCTTAAAATATGTCAAATGGAAGTGTGTTATTTAAATGAATGCATCAAAATACACAGTTCCACAGGGACTAAGAGTCTTTAAATTTTCTTATGGAATTTATTATGACACTGATACTGTTAAGATATTTATTGATATGTTCAACAAATGGGGTTTGGAATTATTAGGTAAAATTGTCTCTTTTTATGAGGCAATGGAAACAAGGCTTTGTGATGAAGTGAATGTATTAAATGAAAAAATTATTACTGATTTATTATTTGCACAGTATGAAAATTTGTACTATAAAATCATCAGTAGGGTGGATCAAAAATGTGATAACATTTTCAAGAAAAAAGTTAAGAAATTAGATAGAGACATTAGACAGTATAAACTGCACAAGGTATATCCCACAGATAAATTATTTTTTTATGAAAGAGAACATGATAATGCAGTAAATGAAAAGGCCGAGAGGGCCAAACCTATTACTAACTTTAATTTTGAACTACACAGTGAAAATAACAGGGAAGTTGAGTCGGACTATCCAGTTGATCTTCAGGATTTTCCGCTTCCCAGACGCTCGGAGAGAATAGCGAATCGCAGACAAGGGATGCACAAAACCTACAGCAGGGCAACACAGCAGAACCACGGGTATACCAAGTGGTAGATTCTATAGTTCAAATACAATGTATAGATAATATCCAGTACAGTTTAAATGGCTTTAATATATACAACTATTCTGAGGTTCCTATTACCAAAGAACTCTTTTCTTTATTCTCTAAAGGATTTAAATTTGTTCCAACTAATGTACCTGATATAGCTAAAGTAATGGTTGACTTACAGCTATATCTAAGGAAATTAAATCTGAATATTATGTTTTCGGATAAACCCTCTAGAGTAGAATCGAAAGAGAAGTAGTACATTTAATCCTCCATTGCATCTGCTAGTTACTGCTTATGAAAAATTAGTCAAAGATGATCAATATAAAGTATGGGGAGAGTAAAGAAGATTATTTACTAACTTAAATCTTGAAGAAAGGAACCTCTTAAAGACCTTAAAGGAAGACAAGGGTATAAGAATTATGACACCTGATAAAGGAGGTGGGGTTGTCCTATATAGTTCAGAAGATTATACCAATGATATGCAAAATATACTATTTGAAGCAGATAATTATTCTTTAAGTTCTAAAAATGAAATATATATCTCATATCGTAGACTAGATAGTTATCTATATGAATATTTAATGGACCAGAGAATATCAAAGGATGACTATGATTTTTTACTGAACAAATATCCCAAGATTCCAGTGATCTTTGGAATACCTAAGATACATAAGAACTTGAGAAAGCCACCTTTTAGACCTATCGTAGCAGCGGCAGGTTCCAAAATGCATAATATAGCAGTATATGTGGATAAAAAATTGAAGCACATTATGAATAAATTTCCCCATTTACTAAAGGACTCATGGGATTTTTTAGGACAAATCAAGAAAGAATTATGGTCAGTTGACATTTTTTTCTTACTATAGATGTCCAGGACCTTTTTTCTTGTATTCCAAAAGCAGAAGGTTTATGCTTGTTTGAGGATGTACTTTTCACTTATTCATCTTTGACCCCAGATGAAGTATTACTTATATGTGAACTAATGAATCTTATATTAGAAAACAATTATATATTTTTTGAAGGAGAATATTTTCAGCAGCTTAAAGGGGTTGCTATGGGTGCTGCCTGCGCTCCCTTGTATGCTAATTTAGTTCTCCTGGGTTGGGAACACAAGTATATTTTTTAAAATGAATTATTTTCCACCAACGTTATATATTACGGTAGATTTTTGGATGATATTTTTATTTTGTGGAAAGGATGTCAAGAACAAATATTTGAGTTTGTTCAGTATTTGAATCAAACTACAGAATATTTAAAGTTTGCCTATCAGTTTGATAAACAAGAAACTAATTTCCTGGATACTAAGATCATTAAAGGTCAGGATGGCTTTATCTCCAAAATCTACCGTAAAAACACATTTTGCAACAATTATTTGCATTATACTAGTCACCACCCAATTCATCAGAAAAAAAGTATTATAAAGGGTCAGGCTATAAGAATAGCTAGGATGACAACTATGAAAAATGATGTGATAACAGAGTTTAAAAATCTAAGGGATATGTTTCTAGAAAGAGGGTATCCAGGACATTTTATTGATCCTATACTTACAGATGTTCTTAACAAATGGGGTGATATTTATATACTCTTATTAGGTACTGGTGGTGATAGATCAGATAATAAACCTATTGATATGATAGTTCAGGATCCACCTAACTTCCAACAGGCTTGTGTAGTGCAATATAGTCCTTTGTATTCCCAGATTAAAGGAATTCTGACAAAAAACTGGAACATCTTTAAAACAAACACTGAGATATTCCGTATATTGGGTGATAGACCCATATTTTCGACAAACGTAGGACCTAACATGAAGTCCTTGTTAGAGGCAGGTTTTGTTTCCAACAATAGACAGGGTAAAAGATGTGGAAGTAAACCTTGTGGCAGGTGCTCCTATTGTCCTTATACACTACAAGATACCTCTATTTCTCTTGACAATAAAAATAAAAGTCATGTTTTTTTAAAAAGTGGCAATTGTTCAAGTAAATCAGTGTATATAGCTAGGTGCAGTACCTGTTCTTCCTTTTATATAGGGAAGACAGAGAGAATGTTCAAAACTAGAATATATGAACATCTTTATGATATTAAAAACAACAAAGATATTAATGCATTATATAAGCATAGTATTTTATGTACCAAGTTTACGTTTCAAGTTTGGTATACTTGAATTTGTAACAGTGGAAGCAAGGGTGGGGATTGGCAAAATGTGTTGTATAAAAAGGAGCTATTGTGGCAATTAAGGCTAGCTGCTGATTATCCACCAGGGCTCAATGAGCATATCACTATAATGCCAATTCTTAAGGAAAAGGCAGATTCAGTTTAGTAATATCAAAGCCATTTGTAAACATATTTGTGATTATATACACATATCTTTTGTATGATGAGTTCATATTGTAATGGACTAGTATTTTATATTATTTATGTTTTGAGAATACTTGATTTTTGTTATATTTACTATTGTGTAAAATTATTTTATTTTATTTTAACCAACTGGTGTTTATATATTTATGAGCAGTGATTTTTCATCAATGGAATTGGTTGGATTAGAACCAATGACTAACCAGCAACATGTATTTAAATTTGAAATTTTCAATGGTAACTTGTTCTGAAGAAGTCATACTAGTTGATGAAAGCGCTTAACAACTTTGGTTTATAATTTTTAATATTAAAATAGTACTATGGACTCGCAACGCTGTGCTCCTTTATTTTACCTAGTTCCAACCACAAACTAATCACCATGGAAATCCACATCTCACCCACATTCCCCGCAAAGGTAACCACCATGAAAAAACTTCTCCAAAGTTATCCTTGAGCTCCTGAAAAAAGAGATGGCTAAATTCACAGTACCCATGCAAATGGAAAATAGATACATGACCACTGACTCATAAACTAATGCACTGTACAAACACATTCATAAAAGCATGGAACTAGCCATACCCAACAGACCCAAGACACTCTCCTCCAAAAAAAAGGAAGCCGTTCTGGTGGTCCCCTGTCATTAACAAACTCTACAACAGAAGGAATAAACTGTTCCAGAAAAAGGTGAAGTCCCAAGACTGGAAAAACTCCCTTAATAGCCTCAACAAAAATTTGAGATCCCTCATCAAAACCTCTAAAGCTAGCTATGAAGGCAGAATTGCAGCAGACACTAAAAGCAACCACAAAGCCTTTTACAGTTATAGCAGGAATCTCCACGGCAATACCCAGATTTACTCTGAGTTACTGCACAATGGTGCCTCCTATACTGAGCCAACAGATATTGCCAACATACTGGCCGACAGATTCAGTACCAGCTTTACCCCCCCCCCCCCCCCAAGGATCAATCACAATACCGAAAGAATGCCAGGCATCCAGCATTACTGCAGCACAGGTTAAAGCTGCATTGTCCAAGGCCAAGAACACAGCCTACATGGGACCCAACAATATCCCTGGCTGTGTTCTACATGAACTACAAAGTGAACTGGCACCACACCTGTGTGCCCTGTTCAATCACAGCCTCACCTCAGGCTTTGTCCCTACAGCATGGCACACTGCTACAATCATTCCTCTCCATAAAGGGGGAGTGACTATAGGCCCTGGGAATTATCGCCCCATTAGCCTGATGAGTCTGATATGTAAGGCTGTGGAGCGCATCATCATGGACCTAATTAATAAGGATATAGGGAATCTCCATACTCTGGATCCCACGCAATTTGGGTTTGTGAAAGGTAGATCATGACTGCTCAACCTGGTTGACTTCTTTGAGTCAGTCGCCAGAGCTGTGGATGAGGACAAGGCAGTTCATACAGCCTACCTTGAACTGGCCAAGGCACTTGATACCATTCTCCACTCAGGAATTATTGATAGACTCACCAAACTAGGCATCAACCCCTATATCACTAGGTGGGTTGCAAATTCACTCACAGATAGAACCTACAGTGTGAAAGTAGCAGACTCCAAGTCAGACTGCTGACCAGTCATGAGTGGAGTCCCACAAGGATCTGTCCTGGGTCCTCTCCTGTTTGGCATTTACTTCTCAGAAGTCCAGGCCAACATGGAGGGACTCTGGCTGACCAAGTTCATTGACGTTTGGAAGCTGGGAGGCATTATTAACTCTCCAAGTGATGTAGACATACTACAGAAAGGCCTCACTGAGACCAACGACTGGTGTCAAAACCATGGCCTTAAGCTTAATGCCAAAAAATGCATCATCATTCCCTTTGGGAAAAACTCAGTTCCCACTAATTACCACATTGATGGTAACCCACTGAACACTGAAGGCATTATAAGACATCTGGGGACACAGGTTGACAGCAAGCTCTCCTTCGACCACCACATTGCCACTGTGGTCAGAAAGTCCTTCTATGTGGCACATCTCATTACCAAGGGTTTTGCATCCAGGAAGAAAGAGGTCATCATCTCTTTCTACTCTTCCCTCATTAGACCAATTATTGGGTTTATTGCCCCATTTGACATGTGCCTCACTAAACACCTGCAGCAGCTTAAAAGGCCACAGAAGTACCTCACAAAGAGGATCCTAGGCCTTGAACACATGCCCTACATGGACAGACTCAAAAAACTCCAGCTTTTCTCTGTCTCATATCATCTGTTGAGTTGATCTCTGTTTGACTTACAAAGCCATGTCTGACCCAGCCCTGTTAGAAATGTTACACCTAAAGAAATCCCAATCCCTCCACACCACACACTCCAGGGGCATCAATCTCAGTTTCACAATCAACAGAACATGCTAGAGGGACAGGTGCACAACCCAGAGACTGCCCAGGGTCTGGAATAGACTCCCCATACATGTCAAGCAAAGCACTTCACTGGCCCTTTCCAGGAAAAATCTTGATGAGTGGATGGAAAATAGAAAGTTCACCCTGGGGATCACTGTAGTGGCTCTACTTAGAGGCACCAGGAACTAACGATAATATGGTGCTGGGGCACTTCTATGGGTTGGGCTTGTAAAGGCTCCAGGGCCACTGGCCTAGTGCACACCTATGAACCTATTATATGCTATAATGGGACAGGGAAAACACTAGATTCCAGGGATTACTCTGCACATTGTGCGTAAAAGACACTTAAACACAGTGTGGGTAAGGCTGGAACACTAGACACTAGGATGAACTCTTTTACATCTCACGCCTTAATGAAGATGGTAAGCCACTAGACAACAGGGATAACTCTAAGGATGTTGGTCTGGGGGGCACTAAACAACAATGATATTCAATATGGTGTGCCTTAAAGGCACATATTAAAAAAATGGCATAGGGAACACCAGGGATAAGTAGCTTGCCTTTAAAGACACTAAAAGAGATTCCACATTGTACCCTCCCACCATGGATATTAATCTTCTCTGCCACCAGTAGACACCAGGGATTTTATGTAAAAAAAATAAATTACTGAAGACAAAAACATCAAGTACAAAGAGGAAAAACAGATTTGAACACTGCAGCTTTGGCACACAAAATCTGTACATTAACATGCTGCACTAACCGATAGGCTAGTACAGTATCAATGTTTTTTTTTAAAATACATATTCAGGATCTTGGGACATTAAGCAATGCCTGCAGCAGTCTGTGATTTATAAGGAAGGAGGGAGACAGGGAACATTACGAATACTTGTCATCTTTGAAGGCAAAACTTCAGGACAAAAGACAAAATTAAAGATGGGGTAAAATCTTGGAGGGATTTTAAGTATTTCTCCTATAAACTTAGAAACTCGCTACAATAACATCTTTTGCATTAACTTGCATTTATTGAAAGATATGAAGTGTTAAGCTCAAATGCCTGGAGTAAGGATTGCATGTGATCATCCATGAATTAACAGGGCAGGGAAAAAGGAGACATCCTGGACATTTCCCATAACAGGGATGGGTATGGGATATGTGCTGTCTGTGTGTATGTCTGTGTGTTCTGTGTGTTTGTATACAGGTAAATGATGGAGATGGAGGTTCCCTGTGCTAAGATAATTTGGCTACTACTGTTGACTACAACTGGAGTATTTCAGACATTATGCAGTGCCTGCAACAATTTGTGATTCATGAGGGGAAGTGCTGATCTGCACTTGGGTAGTTAATGATGATTCAAAGACATACAAATTAGCTGATAAAGGGGTCTTTCCTCACTGTAGCTAATACAACCTGTGAAAATGCACTTATATAGCCAAACTGGAAGCAAAGCTCTCTTCACCCAAGACTGGACTAGATAGTCAAGAGGAGAAGGTAAACACTTGTACTACACCACCAAAACACACACACAGAACAACACACCTACATTCGCGGAGGCTCTCAATAAAAATCTGCTCAAGCAATAGAGACCTCCAAAGCAGAAACACAAGCAACCTCCACTCCCCAACACAACCCAAATGACACATAGCCCACAAACTCAGTGTGCCACTCAACCACAGCCCATAAGGCATAACAATATACCCAACACTCTAGTCATAGATGACTCTATAGTAAGACACACTGATGTTCCACTCACCAGGCTAAAGAAGGAGAAAGTTACTGTCAGCTGCCTGTGGGGTTCCAGGATCCGCCACATAACACACACACTCAGGTCAGTCCACAGCAAGTACAAATATGACTCTGTCATTGTCCATGTTGGTGTGAATGACCTGAGACATACCTCCCTGGACTACATAAAAAGAGGCATGGAGGAGCACTTCGATCTTGTAGCCCAGGCAGGTATGACCCTAGCCCTGAGTAGCATCCTGCCATCACCCAGAATGATTCCACAGTACAAGGACAAAATTATTGACTTCAACAATTGGCTAAGCTTCTGGTGTCATTCTAAGGGCATCCAATATCTGTCTGCCTGGGATGACATGATCGACAGTCAACGATGCTTTGCCAGAGATGGCCTGCACCTGTCACCCTTGGGATTCCAGATACTGGCTAAGGCTCTTGCCACCCCTATAGTGCCTTTTTTTTAGGCACGGTTCAGATGACAAATTCACCACGTTAACAGGTACAAGCAAGCAAAATCTGAGGGTAATGCTACACAATGCTAGAAGTCTAAACCTCAAAATGCATTCACTCGAGGCACTCCTTAAAATGGAGAACATAGATATCTGTGCAGTGACAGAGACCTGATTCAAGGCTCTAGAGAGCACCCCTGCATTACCAGGGTATAATTCATACAACACCTTTCAGCCACCTAACCTGGATCGAAACACTAAAGGCGGAGGCGTGTCCATATTCATTAAGGATATCCACACCTCCAGGCTAGTTGCTCAGCATAATCCATCCGAGATTATCCAAGTGCAACTAACTCTGGGAAAGACTGCAATCCAAATTGTAACTTGCTACAGATCCCCCACCGTGCCCCAGGTTTCCCACTCCTCATTTCTTGATACATTGGAAAATATTAGGGTACAACCCAACACCTTAATAATGGGTGATTTCAACTACCCCACCATTAACTGGGAAAACTACTCATGTACCAACTCTTTTGCTCAACGTTTTCTGGAATTCATAAATTCCAATGCCTTGCATCAACTTATCCACACCCCCACCAGGGGCAGCAATATCCTAGACCTGGTCCTTACCAACATGGGCGACCGATGTTCCACAGCAGAGGTCAATTCCTCATTGGTCAGATCCGACCACAAGATAATCACCCTAGACATCCACATCCTGCCCCCACCTCCCATTAGGGAAACCACCGTAAAAAATTTCTCCAAAGCCAACTTCACGCTTAAGACAAAAGGGGAAAACTTCACAACACCCATGCAGACAGACAATAGAGGTATGACTGCTGAATCCTACACAAATGCACTTTATAAGCACTTACACGAGTGCATGGATCGTGCTATCCCTAACAGAACCAATATGCTATTCTCCAAAAAAAGGAAGCCAATCTGGTGGTCCCCTTCCTTAAACAAACTCTACAACAGAAGAAAGAAACTGTTGCAAAAAATAGTAAAATCCCATGATTGGAGGAACTCCCTGGTCAGCCTCAGTAAGAAGCTGAGATCCCTCATAAAATCTTCCAAAGTTAGTTACGAAAACAAAATCGCCACTGATTCTAAAGACACCCACAAAGCATTCTATAGCTCTGTCAAAAATCTCAATGGCAACACTCAGATCTGCTCTGAGTTACAGCACAATGGCACTAAATATACAGGACCAGCTGATATTGCCAACATCCTGGCAGATAGGTTCAGTGCTAACTTTACCCCCCTCTCACCTCCTATAGGGCCCATCTCTGTACAGGGAGAATGCAAAGTTCCTGTAATCATGGCCCCACAGATAAAAACTACACTCTCCAAAGCCAAGAACACAGCATCCATGGGACCTCACAACATCCCAGGCTGCTTTCTGCATGAACTGCAGAGTGAACTGGCACTCCACCTAAGCACCATGTTCAGTCATAGCCTCACCTCAGGCTTTTGTACCCACTGAATGGTGCACAGTGACGGTTATCCCACTCCACAAAGGGGGGGCCACCATGGACCTTGGGAACTACCGCCCCATTAGCCTAATGAGCCTGGTCTGCAAGACCATGGAACGTATTATCATGGACCTTATACATAAAGACATTGGTAATCTCCAAACTCTGGACTCCACCTAGTTCGGGTTTGTAAAAGGCAGATCGTGTCTCCTAAACCTTACAGACTTCTTTGAAGCAGTCACCAAAGACATAGACGAGGGTAAGGTGGTCCACACAGCCTATCTAGATCTCACCAAGACTTTTGACACCATCCCCCACTCTGGAATTATAGGTAAACTCACTAAACTAATTATAAATCCCTATGTCACAAGATCGGTTGCCAACTGGCTCACTGACAGAACCCACTCTGTGAAAGTAGCAGACTCCAAATCTGACTTCAGACCAGTGACAATAAGAGTACCACAGGGTTCAGTCCTGGCTCCTCTCCTGTTTGGTATCTACTTTTCTAAAGTACAGGCTAACACAGAAGGTCTTTTGCTAATGAAGTTCGCAGATGACTGCAAACTAGGAGCCATAATCGAAACTCCTAACGATGTGGACATCCTACAAAAGGGCCTCATGGAGCAGATGCCTGGTGTCAAAGCCATGGCCTCAAGCTCAATGCCAAAAAGTGCATTGTCATCCCCTTTGGTAAAAACTCTGTACCCATAAGCTTCCACATAGGTGGTGGTCTACTTAACACTGAAAGTGTGATAAGAGACCTTGGGACAGGGGTGGACAGTAGT
This sequence comes from Protopterus annectens, assembly GCF_019279795.1. Lineage (NCBI taxonomy): Eukaryota > Metazoa > Chordata > Ceratodontiformes > Protopteridae > Protopterus > Protopterus annectens. Next base: position 298,236,593 of record NC_056727.1, on the reverse strand, counting down.
CTCTCCTCTGATAATCACATCACCACAGTAGTCAGGAAATCCTTCTACATGGCACACCTCATCATAAAAGGTTTCTCATCCAGGAAAAAAGAGGTCATTGTTCCCCTCTACTCTTCACTCATTAGACCCATTATAGAGTACAATGCCCCTTTTGGTATGTACCTCACAAGACATCTGCAACAACTGGAAAGGCCGCAGAAATACCTCACAAAGAGGATTACCGGCCTCAAACAGATGTCCTACGCAGACCGTCTAAAAAAACTCCAGATTTACTCGATTGCATTTCGCCTACTCAGAGGCGATCTCTGCCTAACATACCAAGCTACACGCTCTAGGGCCAATAGCCTAATACCTACCTATGAACCTATGTGTCTCTGAATCGGAAATCTCTATATCACAGAAACAGGGACTTTTTACGACAGCCCTAAATGAGGGAGATGGGGTCCTTTATGAATCCTTGGGTTAATGTAGGATTAACAGGTGCATAGAGATACACCTTACTATCTTTTAAACATCTTCAGCAGTGGATAAATAGGATTGATGCTGCAGGTGATATATATTGGTTTATTGTAATTATCTCTACATCCATATTCCAGAAAACAAAATGACAGGTTACACTACATAGAAGACAAGAAGCTCGTTTAATCACAGTTGGATTAATAAAATGTATCCTTCATTTTGCACTACAACTCTTCATGTGGTTCAAAAAAATTGGATTTTTTTCTCATTAGGTGTTTCATTCCAAAGTGCTTTCAGTCTTTTCAACGTGTTGTTTTTAAAATCAGTCTTTTTCGAATCTGGCATTATCTAGGACTTCATTTATTTTATTATATATTTATAAACATTATTCATCTTTATAAATGCCAGAAGACAGTAGTATTTATTTCTCCTAGTGTTTGCTAATGAACTTTACAAGTATAATACAAAAATTCTTGTGCACAAATACATTTCAATAAGAACATTGTAAAAAATAATTCTTGTTTCTCCAACTAGTTTTGTACTTTTTTTAAGAGTTTCAAAGCTCTGTAATACAATAAAACTTTAAAAAGATACCACAATAAAGATTACCCACCCTTTACACTTCAAAAAGGAACTCAAACATCATCTACTTAACACCAAAACTTGCCCCTGCTAGGAGCCTACCTAACCCCTCTTACGCTTGTATTTCATTCCCATCACATATCTGTTTTTCATACTAGGCTTTGCCTATTTCACGTATTAAACTAATAATTATTTGACTAGCACATTCAACCTTACATTATTGAAAGCCTAAATTCTGTTCTCCATTTTTGTATTTTTTTTGTACAATGCCACTTGTATTTTATTATATGTCTCTTTCTTACACCTGGACTCTTCACCTGCTGTATTTTTTATTGTACTATCCTGGAGTGGGACTTTTTATTTTATTGTAATCTCTTTTGTAACTGGAGCTTTTCTCCTCGGGTCTCCACTAAAAATGGGCTTTTAGCCCAGCTGGACTAACCCGGTTAACAAATGTCAATCAATCAATCAATAAATAAATATAAACAATCTGAAATAAAATTGAGTTATATCTACTCACCAGTCTAAAATGTGGTGTGACAAAATATAGAGAGAAACTATATGTGCATGGAAAGCAACACCGGGGCTAAGCTTCTAATAGACTGCCAGTATATTTTGATTCATTTTGTGCATTTTGATTGAAGACTTGTAAAAAAGTGCCAGCAGTGTGGTATAAAATATAAAAAAGTGTTAAATGCTGTACTGTATTCAATCAAAACACAAATTGCTTCATGAGAAATCTAGCATGCAATTGTGGCAGAACTCCACAGTCTCTGTCTTCTTCAAACAAGTTGTGCAGCGACTGACTCATAACTGAAAAATATAATCTTTCATCATATCTTGACTTTTTCCACAGTACTACTGGTCCCTTTGTCATTCTAACTAGTGATGTCTTTTAATTTGTTATATTCTCACAAAGCTGTATGGGGACTGCTGTGCTGTGTGATTTCATTGTACAGTTGATGTTTTTGCCCTCCTGATATAATTTTAGGGGAAACTGTAATAAGGAGAATATATACTGTGATAATAGCTTCCACAGAGAGTACTTTGATTTCTCCTTTTTTAATTTATTGCTTCTTTTCTTTCTTTGACAAAAGTATAGATTTATCTTTTGCAATGGTGCCCTTTGTGTTTTATTTTTATTTAGTGACTTGCAGCATTTTAAAAAATACTTGAATATTATGCTAAAAGAGTAATTGCAGCAGTGCTTTTGGTCATTGTCAGCACTGCAGTTCCCAGCCACATTTTCTAGATGCACCATGAACACTTGTTGTTGTGTTTTTCGGCTTTTCCAGGTTAGGGGTCGCCACAACGGAACTCCGGTCCGCTAATGATTGGCAGTAGATTTTTACGTACCGAGTTGCCAGCTCTGACACACAACCTTCAACGAAGGTACGCTCATTCATGCACGTCTCCACACAGAAGACGCTTTAGCTGAGAATCGAACGGCACAACGTCTTACTGTGAGGCGACAACGCTACTGCAGCACCACCACCGCATTCCTATGCACCATGAACACTTGTAGCTGATAAAAAATATTGACTGCAATTAGTGTTTACCTTTAAGTCTTTACACAGATACTGCATCTGGAACCAGCAACTTGCCTAAAGGCTCATTTTAATGCCATGAAAGTCTTCTGTAATTTAACTACCCTTAGTAGTTCACTTGATATCAGAAATAATACCAGAAGGAAGGTATGCAGGATTTCTCAGAAAGTCAGAATGCTATGTAGAGAAAAATATTTAGTCATAAACTGTAGCAGTATGACTTGAAATATACCTTGTGTGTTTAGCACTCTGGGGTTGGTTTAAAGAAAAACTTGACATTTGGGTAGAGATATCCTTTAAGACAAACACTTTTAAAAGATTAAAAATACCCATATGAACATATGTACTATTAGTAACAATATTCATGCACTGTCTGTTTGGATGTCTAGTTCTACCTCTGAAGCATGAATGAAATTAAAGACCAGACACCAATTTATTTATTTATTTACACTTTGTTGACTGGTTTAGTCCCAGTAGGGCAGTGAATGGCCTCTTTTCCTGAGAGACCTGAAGTAATATTTATACTGACTAGGGGAAACTTGTCCAGGACACTTGGGGAATTTAAATTATTTTAAAATATTGATCTCGACATGTTGCTGTATGGGAAATATGAAGCTGGGAGTGAAAAAGAAATTGTAAAATTGGTTAAATTTGTTATAGTGGTGCTGGCAAGTGCTACATTGAGTCTGGAACTATTTGTACAATAAGAAGGTGCCAGTAATGACATGAGCTGAAGGACAACATGAATGCTATTATCCTCACAGCCTAGATCTTAAATCCCATTTGCATGTTTGGGGGGGGGGCAAGCATCCTGCCCTCCCTGCCAGGTGGTAATAGTGAGTCATAATTATTTTATAATACTCTGACAATGATAGTAATGGTGCATATAATGCTCCTTCTTATATTGCATTCTGCTAAATATAAAAGATTCTTTGCTTATTCAGTAAATTGCATCTAACTCCATGGTGTAGTTTAGCTACTATCAACTTCTACTGATCTGTTTCTTAACTGCATAAAATGGTGGTATATTACTTTTCAGTGCACCATTTTTGTGAAGTCCACTGCATGTCAATCTTGACATGAAAAGTCCTGATGCATTTTTATATTTTTATCTGTTCTTATTGCTTGACAAACAATCAGCCATCCAGTGGTCAAATGGCCTAGTTGGTCCTTCTGTAGTGAGAGAGCCACCCAAGGTGTCCATCTTACAGGCAGTCATCAGGGATTTTTGCCAAGCCCTAATTCTCTGATTTCCATGGTGTCACACAGTAGTGGTCCCTGTACATGTTCACAACTATGCAATGGTATGCACTGCCCAGCTACATACCAGTTGCTGATGGTGAGTGCTCAAGGACTGTTGATGCATTCTGTCTACTTTAGGTGTTAGTACAACAATGGGTGTAACCACCCCTTCCATTAGGACAGGCCCAACAATGATAGATGCTCTCTGACACCCTCCCCGCCTGAGCTACCAGCTAAATTTGAGGTGTCTGGATCATAGTCAAGATGTTATCCTAGTGAGCCATGGAACCAGAAATGTCAGTATTTTTTAAAATATAGACTATGCTAGTTCTTCTTGGCACATAATCAAGTTTACAAATTGTGACACAAGGCTGAACTGCAAATTTGAACATATAATTTGTGAGATGGAGAACAGGAAATGAAGACTAAGAAGAATAAAAAAGTCTCACTAAGTGACATACATTTTTTTTTTACCGAGAGTGAAGTAGATATTCTTGTCTAGAATTATCTGTACTGGCAAAAAATAAGTATATAAATAGATAAATAGTTAGATCTGCTTGGAATAAACAACGTATATTAAATATTTAGGTCACATTATGGAAAACTTCCAGTTGCAAATCTGTACTGACAAATGTCTGCATAGGTTCTTCATTTTGCTTTTTGTTCTTTTTCCCTCCATATTTTCAAAATAGTTCTCTGATGGACATAAGTGTATAGGGAATGTTTTAACTTTTGCCTATTAGATGTTTTTATGCTGTTAATCAAAAATCCCTTCTCAACCTACAGGACATATTATTGATAGATTTTAGAAAATTATAGCTGGCATACATGGGAGGACCAGAAAAAAAGTTTGTTTTGGAATTTCAGAGCAAAATGTTGAGTATGGCTAAAGTTAACAAGTATGAATTTTTAAATTAAAAAAAAAAACATTTCTTTTATTCATTTATTTATTTCATAGTATTTATTTTGTCTTATTCAGGGTAACAGGGCAGTCAGATCTTATCCCAACAGTCTGAGGTTATAAGGCAGAGAACTGGACAGGAAACACACACACACACACACACACACACACACACACACACACACACACACACACACACACACACACACACACTTTCTGTACCTCTAAGTGCAGCTTTGAGAGCTATTACTTCCCTTTCCTGTGTCTTTTGTATGTGGGAGGGAAGTGGAGGTCCCACAGAAAAGCCCAGCAGATACAATAAGGGCATGCAGACTCCACCGAGAAGGTTCTCCAAGCAAAAGCTGAACTAGAAGACTAGGCACAGTTAAGCACGTTTTAAATTTTCATCAGTATGTATACAACAGATATTGAAGACTGTCATGTTAAGCCTTTAGCACAGGAATAAAATATAGATATTTGTCAGTTTTGATTCACCTTACGAGATATGACATAATTCAAATACATGTAGCTGAGTAAGGGGTGAAGCTGATGAACTATGGCTGTAGATAGGTGCTTATCATGTTAAATGTGCAATAGTGAGCTTCACAATTAATATCTTTCCACCAGTATTTAGCATTGCTTTCTTACAAGTCAATTTAATCTTTTTTTTCTTTTCTGACAACACTTTCATGTCTTCATGTCTTCCACAAAAAGATGGTTTCGGCAGATTACAGAATCTCTTCTGAAAAATAACCGCTAATACTTTGACTGTACATATTTTCTTTGAAAATTTGGTGAAAAACATTAAAATATCTAAATATATGAGATGGTTTTGCAACATCTTTGCAACATGCACCTTATTATCATAACCCCAAAAACTGATATTGAGAATGATTATATAACTGACTTACATAAACTTTGAAAAGGAGAGTTCAAATAAACATATGTTAATGACAGAGTATCTCAGAAAACCAAGTCTCAAAGAGCAGGTTTAGTTTGCTAACTAGAATTACAAACTTATGAGAATAAAGATTTTATTTTAACAAATGTTGCATAGTCTGCCTTTGCAATGGTATAATGGTACATATATTTTTTGCTCTCTTTAATAAAAGTGTAGGTTTTACATATCTTTCCAGATGTTTCTTTACAGCAATATTAACCTACTTTACAGAAAATGTAAAAGAAAAAACTTCCCACAGAAAAAGAGATGTTTTTAAACTTAAAATGTTTCCCTGTTAACTAGTAATCTCATGCAACAAACTGTCTCATCTTACAAAAACTATGTTGCCCGGATTCATCAAGCTCTGCATGGAGTGCAGGAATAGTGCAAGATCTGCTGCATGCAATATGGCCGATGAGCGATGCAAGTCCGAGCTCCCGGAACGTGCACGAGCACTCCTACACTATTCCTGCACAGACATTACTGCTATATGCTAATTATACTAACCGAATACATTTCTGCAAATAACAAAACGGAGGCATGTCAGCTATAAAGAAAGCATGTATTCAATGTAGTAGGCATGCCAATGGCCAAATATAAGGCCATTGGCATGAGAAATTGTTGCAGTTTTATAAAAAACAAGTTTATTTATTTTTTTGGCCAATCACAGCCGTTTAAAAGTAGGGCAGCGGTGCGCAAATGGGATTGGCCTGAAAATAAGAAAAAAGTTGGAAATAAGCTTTTAAACTCAAATCAGCATTTTGCCATAATAGTCAATGACATGTATAACACAACAATACCAGGGAATAGTGGTTGCTAAGGGGGAAGGCTGAGTGTGGTAACTATGAATTAGCATTCTGTTTTATGCAAATGAAAGGATTGATACTGAATCACAGATTTCCTCTCACTGTTAGCTTGCATCTAACCGTGTAGGTGCAGCAATATCATTGTATAAGTCTAAGAGGTGGATGACCTCATAAGAGGGAGTGTCATGCATACTGTAAGCTTATTATAGCTCTGTGGCCCGTGTTTTCCCTTAGCTAAGCACAGCTAAGGAAGGATGTGTGTCTAATCTGCCTAGCAGTGTTTACATTGCCTAAATGGGTGTGCGCACCGCACACCGGGTTTAAAAAAAAAAAAAAAAAACGGGAAATAGTAACTCTGTTCACATCTGAGCACTGGGTATGCACCTTGGGGCTTAAACGGGAAGGCAATGGGAAGGGAAAACAGCAGTAGGAAGGCAGTCAAGGAGAACTAGCATAGTTGGCAGGTGAAGTGTATCAGAATCAGCCAATTACACATGGAGCAGCCTAGCACACTGCTATAAACTATGCAAACACCTTCCAGTCTGGTTTTTCCCACAAACTCTACACAACTGGTATACACAGATGGGACAATTTTACATGACAAAACTAACAAAATGTTAGTGGCTGCTGTTGCTCTAATACATCTATATGTGCAAGAGGCTGAAGGTGGTGAGGATGTGAATGCTGATGACCAACCCACAGTGAGGAGAAGGAGAAGAGTTTACAGACCCAGGGTAACCTACCAGGGGCTACATGAGCTGGAGATAGTGGAGTGCTATAGGGTGGACAGGGACATTCTACAGCAAACTGCTGAGCTGTGCCGGCCACGCCTCACACACAGAACCAACAGAGGGGAATCCATCCCAGTGGATACCAATTTATGTGTAGGCTTAAGAATACTAGCCACAGGTATCTTCCAACGGGCAACTGGGGATACCATGGGGATCTCTCAGGCATCAGCATCCAGGGTACTCCACCAGTTCCTGGATGCCATGTCAACACATGCCGGTGAGCACATATATTTCCTCAACACCCATGAAGCGTTGACCAGCAATATGCATCTCTTCCACCAAATAGTAGAATACCTTTGGTAGTGGGTGCTGTAGACTGCACACACATACACATCAAAGCACCACCCAGCGAGCAGGGTAGGTTTTATATAAATTGCAAAGGCTTCCCCTCCATCAACTGCCAGGTCATGTGCGATGCCCAGGGCATTATCTTGAATGTGTTTGTTGGCAGCCCTGGAAGTTATCACGACTCCCACATCTGGCATATGACACAGCTGTACCAGTCATTTGACAGTGGGGACATCCCATATGGCCACCTAGTGGGGGATGCTGGCTACCCACTGGAGCCTTGGCTGATGACACCCCTCAGAAATGCACACACACCTGAACAAGAACTCCTTAATGAGGCACACACACAAACCAGAATCATAATAGAGCATTTGTTTGGGATGCTCAAGTCACAGTTCCACTGCCTGGACATATCTGGTGGGGCCTTATAGTACTCTCCAGCTACATGTACAAAAATGCTCATAGTATGTGCACTGCTACACAATATGATCCTGCGGAAGCAGCTGTAGCAGGAACAGCACGGGTCAAGGCCACACAGCCACCCATCATTGCCAAGGCCAGCACAGGTACAGAGGGACTCGGAGGATGAACTACCTGAGCCTGACCATGTAGGCAGAAGGAGGCATGCCTAATATGCGTTGGGGCTTGGCAAAGAAGCAAAGCATAGCACATACACTGACACGGTAGGGACCCAGGGAATGACACCTCTCTCTGACTCGTACATACAGTAAAAGGGATGCCAAACATGACACTACCTGTGCTTTACCATGTATAGGGAGTGTACTATGTGCATCCGACATAGTCATCCCTCTAGCACCGTCCTCAATACTGGCACAGCCACAAGGTAAGTCACTCTTCCTATCAATTGCTGAATGGAGTAGTATGTTCTGATAGTTGTATCTATGGTATGGAGATGAGCATGCAAGGGAATTGGGTGGCTGAATGGGATGGCAGCAGTTTGTGGATACCTGTATGGGCAGCATAAAATCCTTAACAAATACTGGTGTCAACATATTAGGCAGTACTAGAAAAGGTGACTAATCCTACTGCAGTACATGTGGTGGCCCAAATGTGTGTCCATAGGACCTACACGTGCATGTCAGTGAGTCTCACTACCCACGACCAGCCTCAGCCAGCAGGACAGGTGTAGATGACCATAAAGAAAGGCTGGGCTAAGGCCTCCAATTGATGGCAATGGTTAACGGCCCCCCTCCAGACCTACACAGACAGACTACAACAGCTCTGGCAGTTGTATGTTAGTTCTGAAGGGTAAGAAGTCTGAAACTGAAATGTAGATCAATAAACCTGTGATCTGTACTCTACTGATATGCCTCCAGTCTGCATGATAGGTCAGAATACAAAATGAAATGGAAGCCAACAGAGTACCTGAAATACCAGTACAGTCATAGCAAATGTTTAAAGTCATCAGGTTTGCCCCCCCCCCCCCACAATCCTATATAGAAATGCAGTAACATGTAAGTGTGAGGTTTAATAACAGTGGAGCACAGATTACCCGAGCTGGCCCAGTCTGCAGGATAGATTGTTGCATGTGTACAATATGCAGGGGTCCGTGTGTTAGGTTGTTGTGTGTTAAATATTGTCTGGAAATTGTCAGCATGTAGGCATGGAGGGTTGTGTCTCTGTGGCCCATGGGCAGGACTGTGGATGGCAGGGCCATGTTCCAACAACTGTAGTGCCATCCACAATGCTTCTCAGCGATAACTATGTAAGCAGTCATCCATACTCACTGTCCAGATGTTAATATCTGTCACTGTCGGAAAGATGGACATGCCATGAATGTGGGCCCATACATACACACAGTACACAGGTGGAAGTACCCTAGACAGAGTACATAATATGTAACTGTCAACTGCACACAACTTTGGAGTTGTACATACAGGTTAGCAGCACATTAGTTGTCTGTGTAGTATGGAATACTAATGTAGTCTGCCATTCACTGGCAGACCACAAAAGGCACAGTTATGAAGTACTGAGAGACTGCCTATGTCCCTGCACAAAGCAGCGTAAAGGGAATGTCCCATGTATATCTGTGAGTCAGCCACAAGTAGCTTCCATATCACACATGCACTCAGCTCACCCCACCATCAGCCACAGGTTTATCACAGGTCATATCCTTGCTGTTGGGAATAAGTACAGTATGACCCCACTTCTGTATGGGAATACCCACAAAATGGAGCATGCTAAAGAGGTGTCCTATGCAGGTGTGTCCCTAGCTGTAAGCAGCACCCTGTCTGCATCCAGACCAATAGATTAATATGGACAGGAACTATTGCCATTAACACCTTGCACACTTACCCCTGTCACCCCAGGGGAATCCACTGGTTCGCAGCCTGGGAATGTAGGAGTGACAGAATGCACTGACCTGCTACAGATGGCCTGTATCACTACCAAATGGCCTACAGTCCTCAGTCAAAGGCCTGTGCCTCACCCATAGTGCCAATGTATGGTATCTCATGGGATCCCAACTAACAACATAACACAGTCAACAGAACACAAATGCAAGGCCATGTTGACAAATCCCAGTAGCATGCCCACCATGTCCTACTGCATGAACTGTGGACTAACCCCTAAATACCGCTGGGATGAAGGGCCAACTATAGGGATACTTCTCAGATATTGCTCGCATAATGTTAGGAAGAGGATAGAATAACAGAGTGGGGGGTGTAGAAGCATGGACGTCATGGAGTGTGAAATCAGAAACTCTGATGTGTGCCCATACTACCCCTGCCTGCAAACCCAGTAATGGGTGGCTACAAACCTGCTCCTAAACCACAATGTGAAGGGGAACTGAACAGATATATGAGCCCTGCCTCTGAGTAACCTGGGTCAGCTGAGAGGTATGGCCACAGCAGGATATAGCCATTCTGTTACGTCGATATATATACAAGAAGGGGATCCTCAGCAACCATAGTACCAAGATGCTGGACCATTTACACAGACCCATCAGCAAGTGTCTGCAGCTACCCCTCCAGAATGGCATGAGTGTGCAAGAATTTGTAGGCTGTGGCCCACAATACTGGACACAGCTTCATTCATCTTGTATTTTCCATTAAATAACTGTGAGCAAATAAGAGTATCTGTCAGTAGCTGATGACATAATACATCACAGTGTAAAACAGTACTTATGTCTGAATATCTTTGCTAACACCAACAATTTAACACAAGCAGCACAGACAGTGATAGTATCCCACTATCTGTCACCCATTGTGACTCTTCATATTGTCACTCTTTCTACAGATATCCTGCAGAAACAGGTTGCTAGCTGTAGGTGTAGAACACCAAACCCTGGACTGAAGTACCAGTCTACCTGGAATGGATTCACAAACTCAATACAGAAGGTCATACTGGGCATGCTCGTACACTTAGAGAAATGAAGCCCATGTCTGACAACACAGTGGACCATACATATTTGTCATTTGCAGATGTCTGTGCACACACACCAAGTTGTACACTTCATGCTTTGAACACACATTGGATAGGAATACGCACACATATCCAAGGCCAACACACTATAATATGTCAAACATACACACTCAGAGATGTGGGGAAGAGAGAGACAGACAATGGCAGAGAGAATTTCATTATGAGGCCTGTCCCGCACACCACACATCCAATTGGCCGATATCACATGATGTGCTGATGTCAATCACTGTAGACATTCCTTTTGGTAGCCCTCAGCCCTATAGTGTCTGTGGTGCTTGTGATAACTGTGTAACACAATAGTACAAATCAGTATTCATCTAGCATGTGTATACCCAGTAATGTCAAATGTAAAGTTGTGTGTGACTGAGTGTGTGTGTTTCCATAGGAATGATTTATGGGTTATTCACACACACTGCACTTCCCATTGCCCATGTTAGCACTCCTGCTGATGTCAGTCACCTTGAAACAACCCTCTGGCCAAGTGTCAGCCTTATAAGCTACATGCCAATTGCGATAACTGCGTAATAGTATAGTGTAGCATACTATTTAGGTAGGAGTTCTAATCCAAGACATGGCAGCAGTGAAACTGTGTGTGTGTTTGAGTGAGAGTGTGTGTGTCTTTGATGATACCTGATTTTATGAACATTCACACTTACTACTCTCCCCTTATCCCTCATTTAGCACTGTTGTTGATGTTATTCACCTTCAAAGATACCTTTGAATAGCTCTTCAACATATAAGCTCCGTGGTGCTTGTGATAACTGTGTACTACTGTCGTGTAGCATACTAGTCAGGTAGGAGTTCTAATCCTGATCCTAGCGACTATATAAATGTGAGTGTTTGTGTGAGAGAAAGTGTGTATCATTGTAGAGACCTGATTTTGTGGTCATTCACACTCACCACACTTCCCTTAACCTTCCTTTACCACTGCTGCTGATGCCACTCAGCTTCAAAGATACCTTGGCACAGTTCTCCAACATGTAAGCTCCAGCTGCCATAAATGCAGAACAATGTTGTAGCAATAACTACATAGGTATGGGTTTGAATCTCATCTGTGTGTTTGTGTGTGTAGATATGTCTACATATGTATGGCTGTACCTCAAATATTTTGGACCCATTTACACCCAGTACTCATCTCAGTGCCTGACTTTAGCAGTCCTGTAGATATCATACACCTTAGAAGTACCTGTTGCCAAACCTAAACCATATAAGGTCAGTGGAGCATGTGATACATGAGTAACATAATGGTCCGAAAAGATTGTTAGAGGTTTGAAACTCACCCCTAGCAAATGTAAATGTGTGTGTGTAGAGTAAAATTATCTTTGGGATCTTTCACCCAGTGCATCACCCAATGGCAGTATTTACAAGGGCTGGTGATGTTCTGCACCTTAGAAGTACCTTGGGACAACATCCATCCTATAAGCTCTGTAGAGCATGCAATAAATGCGGTACACTGTAGTAGCAATACATAGGTAGTTAAGGGTTTGAATCTCAGTACTGGCAAGTGTGTGTGTGTGTGTGTGTGTGTGTGTGTGTGTGTGTGTCTGTCATTAGTATCCTGTGGGGGTTGCTGTGATTGTGTAATAACAGGATCCATTGTGAGGCAGGTTTTGCTAAATTATTATGTTGAGGACCTTGTATATGTCACAGTGTCCAAATTACAAGACCAATGGATGTCAAACACCAGGGAGGTTAGTGTAGACAATCCACAGCCCTAAATGTGACAGTATGGATTAGTGAATAATATAGGCAACCCTTCTATTACTCAGAGAACACTCTCCACCCACGTATCATACACAAACACACTTGGCTAGGCAACAACCACTATATTGGTAGTCCTTCTGCATATTGCCTCCCAGGTAGTAACCACGGTGTGATAGCAGTGGACTTCATGCCTGTTGATCACACCAGTGCCACTGACATCAGAAAGTACTTTGATGTGTTACATCTCCTCACTGAGTGTGTGACATACAGCAAGTAAAAGGACACGGCACCCTGTTCCATCCCCTCAGTAGCCAAATAAATGTGTACAATGGCCCATTTGCCATGTTCATCACTGGACACCTGCAACAACTGTAGAGCCTGCAAACATACCCCACAAAGGGAATGCCATGCCTTATACACATGCCCTGTATGGACAGATGCCACTAACTCCACTGAATACCTGTATCATACTGTCAGTGTAGGTGCAATCACGACCTCAGTTACATAGCCAGGTCTCACCAAATGAGGTTAAGAATGCTTTATCACAAGATACCAGTATGTCCACATAACATGCCCCAGAGACCTCAAGTACACTTCCACACATCAAAGAACATGCATGTGGGACATGGGCACAACCCAGACACTGTCCATGTTATGTAATATAGATCACATACATGGGAAGCAGTGCACATCACTGGTCACACACAGTAGAAACCCAGATGAGTGTATGGTGAATACAATACCCTCCCCTGGAGACCACTCCAGGGACTATACCCCTGAGCCACACTGGGGACCATTGTCATGTGGCCTGATGCCAAGGCCCATTCAACTACTACACACCTATGAAGCAAAGAACTTATGGATCTCAGTACTGGCAAGTGTGTGTGTGTGTGTGTGTGTGTGTGTGTGTGTGTGTGTGTGGAGATGAATAAGTTTGAGGTGATTCACTCTCAATACACCTCCCATTGCCCTACTTTAGCACACCTGCTGTTGTCAGTCACTTTGAAATAACCTTTTGGCCAAGTTTCAGCCCTATAAATTCTGTGGCACTTGCGATAATTGTGTAATACTGTAGTGTAGCAAACTAGTTAGGTAGAAGTTCTAACCCTGGTCCTAAGAACTGTGATCATGTGTGTGTTTCTGTGAGAGAGTGTATGTGTGTCTTTGTTGACAACTGATTTTGTGGACATTCACACTTACTACATTTCCCTTACCCCTCCTTTAGCACTGCTGCTGTCACTCAGCTACAAAGATACCTTTGGACAGTTCTCCAACATGTAAGCTCCATGGCGTGTGCGATAACTGCATAACACTGTAATAGCAATACTTTGCCAGGTAGAGGTTTGAAACTCCGTACTGGTAATTGTGTGTGTCATCAGTATCCTGTGTGGCTGTTGGGGTGTTTGTGTAATAACAGGATCCATTGCAGTGTGGGTTTTGCTACATTATTATATTGAGGACCTATATGTCCCAATGTCCACATTACAAGGTCAACAGTTGTCAAAGACTGCAGAGGTTGTTGTAGACAGTCCACAGCCATAAATGTCAACTGCTGTGTGCAATTATATGTGACGGTATGGATTAGTAAACAATATAGGCAACCGTTATAATACCCAGAGACCACTCTCCAGCCAGTGATCATACACAAACTCGCTTGTTCTCTCTTCCTTTCTTACTTTCTTGCTGTCTCTCTCTCTCTCTCTGGTAGATGTGGAAAAATAGATCTGTTTTGCATAGGCAGCAGCTTGACTTTTGTAGGTAATGCTCATGATCAGCTGATGGCCTGTGCATGAATTGGAGTCCCCCATTTGCTAACTGCATGTGGAGCAGCTGTGGTATCATTCCTATAGCCAATTGCATGGAAACATACTCCTATAATTATACTTCATGTGGATGTTGGCCCTTTTCCTTCACTGTGAACAGGACTTCATGTGGGGGTCTGACAAACAGCATTACAGATGGTTCATAAGTAGGTACTAGGCTACTGGACCTAGGGCCTATATCAACCTAGCCAAAAAGGTGCCCTGGCTTTTGCCACCCAGGAAAATTATTTTCCTGTACTACTGTCGAGCAGAGCCACAGAAGTGATCCCTGGGGTGAATTTCCTATTTCCCATCCAATCATCAAGATTTTTCATGAAGAGTGCTAATGAGGAGCTTTGTTTGATATAGATAGGTAGTTTGTTCCAGAGTATGGGAAGTCTCTGGGACAGGAATCTATCCCTCCAGCATGTTCTGTTTATTGTGGTGACAAGGTTTAGGTCCCTAGAGCATGTAGCTCAGAAGGATTGGGATTTCTTTAAGTGGAGCATGTCCAAGAGCTCTGGGTTTGACATAGCTTTTTATGTTAGGAAGAGATCGCCTCTGAGTGTGCGATATGCAACGGAGTAAAGCTGGATATTTTTGAGACAGTCTGCATAGGGCATCTGTTTGAGGCCAGTAATCCTCTTTGTGAGGTATTTCTGTGGCCTTTCCAGATGTTGTAGATGTCTTGTGAGATACATACCAAAAGGAGCGGTGTATTCTATAATGGGTCTAATGAGTGATGAATAGAGGGAAACAATGACCTCTTTTTTCTTGGATGAGAAACCTTTTGTGATGAGGTGTGCCACATAGAAGGATTTCCTGACTGCTGTGGCGATGTGATTATCAAAGGAGAGACTACTGTCCACCTGTGTCCCCAGGTCTCTTATCGCACTTTCGGTGTTAACTTTACTACTGCCTATGTGGTAGTGCATGGGTACAGAGTTTTTACCAAAGTGGATGACAATGCACTTTTTGGCATTGAGCTTGAGGCCATGGCTCTGACACCAGGCATCTGTCTCAGTGAGGCCCTTTTGTAGGATGTCCACATCGTTAGGAGTTTTGATTATGGCTCCTAGTTTGTAGTCATCTGCAAGCTTCATTAGCCAAAGACCTTCTGTGTTAGTCTGTACTTCAGAGAAGTAGATACCAAACAGGAGAGGACCCAGGGCTGAACCTTGTGGTACTCCACTTGTCACTGGTCCGAAGTCAGATTTGGAGTCTGTTACTTTCTCAGTGTGGGTTCTGTCGTAGAGCCAGTTGGCAACCCATCTTGTGACATAGGGAGTTATACCTAGTTTAGTGAGTTTATCTATAATTACAGAGTGGGGGATGGTGTTGAAAGCCTTGGCGAGATCTAGATAGGCTGCGTGAACCACCTTACCTTGTCTACGGCTTTGGTGACTGCTTCAAAGAATTCTACCAGGTTTAGGAGACATGATCTGCCTTTTACAGACCCGAACTGGGTGGGGTCCAGAGTTTGGAGATTATCAATGTCTTTGTTTATAAGTTCTATGATGATACGTTCCATGGCCTTGCAGACTATGCTCGTCATGCTAATGGGGTGAGTAAGGTACTTGGAAATACCCCTTACAACAAACACTGTGGAGACAGGCCAACAATCTGGAGGGGGATGTTCCAGACATGGGGACAGAATGTAAGTATTGCTGTTCTACACCCCTAGCAAATGTAAATGTGTGTGTGTAGAGTAAAATTATCTTTGGGATCTTTCACCCACTGCATCACCCAATGCCAGTATTTACAAGGGCTGGTGATGTTCTGCACCTTAGAAGTACCTTGGGACAACATCCATCCTATAAGCTCCGTGGAGCATGCAATAAATGCAGTACACTGTAGTAGCAATACATAGGTAGGTAAGGGTTTGAATCTCAGTGCTGGCAAGTGTGTGTGTGTGTGTGTGTGTGTGTGTGTGTGTGTGTGTGTGTGTGTGTGTCTGTCATTAGTATCCTATAGGGGGGTTGCTGTGATTGTGTAATAACAGGATCCATTGTGGGGCGGGTTTTTCTAAATTATTATGTTGAGGACCTTGTATATGTCATAATGTCCACATTACAAGACCAACGGATGTCAAACACCGGGGAGGTTAGTGTAGACAATCCACAGCCCTACATGTGACAGTATGGATTAGTGAATAATATAGGCAACCCTTCTATTACTCATAGAACACTCTCCACCCATGTATCGTACACAAACACACTTGGCTAGGCAACAAACACTATATCGGTAGTCCTTCTGCATATTGCCTCCCAGATATTAACCACGGTGTGATAGCAGTGGACTACATGCCTGTTGACCACACCAGTGCCACTGACATCAGAAAGTACTTTGATGTGTTACATCTCCTCACTGAGTGTGTAACATACAGCAAGTAAAAGGACATGGCACCCTGTTCCATCCCCTCAGTAGCCAAATAAATGTGTACAGTGGCCCATTTGCCCTGTTCATCACTGGACACCTGCAGCAACTGTAGAGCCTGCAAACGTACCCCGCAAAGGGAATGCCATGCCTTATACACACGCCCTGTATGGACAGATGCCACTAACTCCACTGAATAACCATTTCATAATGCCAGTGTAGGTGCAATCACAATCTCAGTTACATAGCCAGATCTCACCAAATGAGGTTAAGAATGCTATATCAGAAGATACCAATATGTCCACACAATATGCCCCAGAGACCTCAAATACACTTCCACACATCAAAGAACATGCATGTAGGACATGTGCACAACCCATACACTGTCCATGTTATGTAATATAGATCACATACATGGGAAGCAGTGCATATCACTGGCCACACACAATAGAAACCCAGATGAGTGGATGGTGAATACAATACCCTCCCCTGGAGACCGCTCCAGGGACTACACCCCTGAGCCACACTGGGGACCATTGTCATGTGGCATGATGCCAAGGTATTCCCTTGGCCTAGCCATGTAGAGCCTTCAGGCCCATTCAACTACTACACATCTATGAAGCAAAGGACTTATGGATCTCAGTACTGGCAAGTGTGTGTGTGTGTGTGTGTGTGTGTGTGTGTGTGTGTGTGTGTGTGGAGATGAATGCGTTTGATGTGATTCACTCTCACAACACCTCCCATTGCCCTACTTTAGCACACCTGCTGTTGTCAGTCACCTTGAAATAACCCTTTCGCCAAGTTTCAGCCCTATAAGCTCTGTGGCACATGCGATAATTGTGTAATACTGTAATGTAGCAAACTAGTTAGGTAGAAGTTCTAACCCTGGTCCTGGCAACTGTGATAATGTGTGTGTTTGTGTGAGAGAGTGTATGTGTTTCTTTGTTGATAACTGATTTTTTGGACATTCACACTTACTACACTTCCCTTACCCCTCCTTTAGCACTGCTGCTGTCACTCAGCTACAAAGATACCTTTGGACAGTTCTCCAACATGTAAGCTCCATGGCACGTATGATAACTGCGTAACACTGTAATAGCAATACATTGCCAGGTAGAGGTTTGAAACTCTGTACTGGTAATTGTGTGTCATCAGTATCCTGTGTGGCTGTTGGGGTGTTTGTATAATGACAGGATCCATTGCAGTGTGGGTTTTGCTACATTATTATATTGAGGACCTATATGTCCCAATGTCCACATTACAAGGTCAACAGTTGTCAAACACTGTAGAGGTTGTTGCATGAATTGGAGTCTCCCATTTGCTAATTGCATGTGGAGCAGCTGTGGTATCATTCCTTTAGCCAATTGCATGGAAACATACTCCTATAATTAAGCACTTCATGTGGGTGTTGGCCCTTTTCCTTCACTGTGAACAGGACTTCATATGGGTGTCTGACAAACAGCATTACAGAGGGTTCATAGTTTCATAAGTGGGTACTAGGCTATTGGACCTAGGGCCTATATAAGCCTAGCCAAAAAGGTACCCTGGCTTTCGCCACCCAGGAAAATTATTTTCCTGTGCCACTGTCGAGCAGAGCCACAGATATGATCCCCAAGTGAATTTCCTGTTTCCCATCCAATCATCAAGATTTTTCCTGAAGAGTGCTAATGAGGAACTTTGTTTGATATAGATAGGTAGTTTGTTCCAGAGTATGGGAAGTCTCTGGGACAGGAATCTATCCCTCCAGCATGTTCTGTTTATTGTGGTGACAAGGTTTAGGCCCCTAGAGCATGTAGCTCAGAGGGATTGGGATTTCTTTAAGTGGAGCATGTCCAAGAGCTTTGGGTTTGACATAGCTTTTTATGTTATGCAGAGATCGCCTCTGAGTGGGCGATATGCGATGGAGTAAAGCTGGAGATTTTTGAGACAGTCTGCATAGGGCATCTGTTTGAGGCCAGTAATCCTCTTTGTGAGGTATTTATGCGGCCTTTCCAGTTGTTGTAGATGTCTTGTGAGGTACATACCAAAAGGGCCGTTATACTCTATAATGAGTCTAATGTGTGACGAGTAGAGGGGAACAATGACCTTGTTTTTTCCTGGATGAGAAACCTTTTGTGATGAGGTGTGTCACGTAGAAGGATTTCCTGACTGCTGTGGCGATGTGATTATCAAAGGAAAGACTACTATCCACCTGTGTCCCAAGGTCTATTATCACACTTTCGGTGTTAAGTTTACTACCGCTTATGTGGTAGTGCATGGGTACAGAGTTTTTACCAAAGCAGATGACAATGCACTTTTTGGCAGTGAGCTTGAGGCCATGGCTCTGACACCAGGCATCTGTCTCAGTGAGGGCCTTTTGTAGGATGTCCACATCGCTAGGAGTTTTGATTATGGCTCCTAGTTTGTAGTCATCTGCAAGCTTCATTAGCCAAAGACTTTCTGTGTTAGCCTGTACTTCAGAGAAGTAGATACCAAAAAGGAGAGGACCCAGGACTGAACCTTGTGGTACTCCACTTGTCACTGGTCTGAAGTCTGATTTGGAGTCTGTTACTTTCTCATTGTGGGTTCTGTCATTGAGCCAGTTGGCAACCCATCTTGTGACATATGGAGTTATACCTAGTTTAGTGAGTTTATCTATAATTACAGAGTGGGGGATGGTGTTGAAAGCCTTGGCGAGATCTAGATAGGCTGTGTGAACCATCTTACCCTCGTCTAAGGCTTTGGTGACTGCTTCAAAGAAGTCTACCAGGTTTAGCAGACATGATCTGCCTTTTACAAACCCGAACTAGGTGGGGTCCAGAGTTTGGAGATTACCAGTGTCTTTGTTTATAATGATATCTTCCATGGCCTTGCAGACCATGCTCTTCATGCTAATGGGGCAAGCAAGGTAGTTGGAAATACCCCTTACAACACTGTGGAGACAGGCCAACAATCTGGAGGGGGATGTTCCAGACATGGGGACAGAATCTAATTATTGCTGTTCTACATTTGAAGTAATGTTGGTTTAACAGGGTTTGTGTAGATATGGCTGTTCTGCATGATTTAAAGTTTGGCGTGACAGTGTTATGTGGTTGAGGAAATTCCCAACTGTAGGGCTATCTGCAGGCTGGCCCGAGTTTGGTGTCTTAGATGTGGTGTGTTACTCACATTTTCTGTATTTAGAAATGCAGTAGCATACTCTGATGATTGCAGTCAGTAAATGGTGACATCCATGTTTGTTACTGACTTCATATCCCTCAGAAGAGATATGTAACAACAAAACCCCTGTTACACCAGCAATTTTCTCAGTTTATCACAGCAATATGTCAATACTGGCCCTTTATTTGTGCCTCTTTCCCCCAAGCCTGTCACCCTTTGTCCATATGTCATGCAGTAAGAGGTGCATATGTACAGAATATCATTATTTACTGGCATCATTCCTGATATCAACCCAGTGATATATTAGACTGCCAGACATGTTATGTATAGGAGGCCTTATATCTGAGGACAAAACCTGGACATTCTGTTGTAGTCCGTACAGTAGTGAGGTCTGTGTACTTGTGCTGATTGTTGACAGAATGTCCGTATTATGTAGCTCTGTATTGTGATTATGTTACTTGGCCTGTGTACAGACTGGGGTAGATGTCAGAGGGTCCTGATGTTCATCGTGCATACAGCTGCAGTCATAACAGATGGGTTCTCCTGCCGCCAGGCGGGTCCTCGGTCGGCCAAATTCCAAAGTCTAGGTCCGGCGTCGGTTGTCGTCGCTTCTTCCCTGGCGTCAGTGCGACAGGGGTATAAAAGAACCAGCCAACGCCATTTTCTTCAGTCTTTCTTGTCGCGCGGTGCCTGAAGCAGAAGCAGTTCGCAAGTGCCGGTCGGCCAGCTCCTGAGATTACAAAAAATTTGGAAACCAAAGTCTTCTTAAAAGCTAAGTACCCCGTTGGGGAAACTTTTCTTGCCTCAGACCAATGTCAGACAAAGTTAATAATTGTATTTCTTGTGGGAAGCAAATACCGCATAAGGATTTCCATTCCCTCTGTATACCTTGTTTAGGCCCAGACCACGACATCTCGGTCTGTCACTTTTGTGCTACCTTCAACAAACGCACTATTAAGTGTCGGGCGGAGTTCGCCCAGCATTTTTTTTGGGAAAGCATTTAACTGTACCATGTCGTCAGATACTCCGACTCCGGTTTTGTCTAAAAAACGCAAAGACAAGGACCGACACTCGAGGTCCGTGGCCTCTACCGACACCACGCCAAAGCCGACTACACTTGGTCCGGTTCTCAGTGAGCGCCGCAGCCCCTGATTACCGACGACACATCTTTGGCGGTGTCTCCTGTACCCGAGGTCGCAGGCTCCTCAGCCCACACCCCGACTACAGATACTGAAGCCACTCTTGGCATTGAAACACAGAATGTGGACAGGTCCACCTCCACTCACGGTGTCTTCAGACCTTCCTCTTCTTTCTCCATCAAGGCTTTCACCAAGTCTAAACCATCCATGCACCCTAAAAGACCAGCTACACAGGGCCCATCTCCAGGCCCCATGCCTAAGAAACAGATGCTTAAAATGGCTGAGGATTTAATTACTCTAATCAGAGGTTCTCAGCCACCTCCGGTCAAAAGGCCCAGAGTGGAGGAAGATTCCCCCTCCTCTGATCAGGGCTCCATTATTTCAGAACACTCTGATAATCAGGAACAGTCTTACTCCCCTTTTGAAGACTCTGATGCAGAGGAGTCTATTCCTTCTGTATCCCCCCCTGAGGATTACTCATTTGGGGAAACTTTGCATACCTTAAGGGAACACTTCCACTGGGAAGGCCAGGATTATTCAGAATTCAAGAAAAGGCTCAGGGAATTTCTTTTGTTACCCCAGCACAGGCCTCTGGCTATACCTCCTGTCTTGGACATCCCAGATGATATTTACTCGGAGGCCTGCCTTAACCCGGACTCTCTACCTCCAGCTCCAGTTAAGCCTGACAGGTACTACAGGGTTCCTGACTCACACCAGTTTCTTTACAAAAGCCATGCTGCTAACCTAGAAACCATCTCACAGGGGCCCAAGGGAGTTAAGGCTTCCATTGCCAAAAATCCACTGCCGTCCGAGAGAGATTCCAGATCCTTAGAAAGGTGGGGAAAAAAGGTATATACCTCGGCTACCTTAACCATGAGAGCTTTAAACTGTCAGTTTCATATGCTAAAATACCAACAGTTTCTGTTATCTCAATTGAAAAGTAAAATGTCACAACCTGAACAACCAGACTTGAAGGAGTTGCAGGATTTGATGCATAGTGCAGAACAAGTGGGTAAACATACCTTACAATGTGGTTTTGATGCTCTAGAGGCCTCATGTAGAGCTGATGTTACAGGCTCAGTCATACGTAGGCATGCCTGGCTCAAGGAACAAGCCTTGCCTGATCTTGTCAAAGCTAAATTACTAGATGCCCCTCTTCAAAAGGATGTACTATTTGGGGCAAATGCTGAGGAAGTATTATGGAAAATGGAGGAAAAAGCTAAATCAATGCAAACTGTGAAAGAATTTCTGCAGGTTCAACCCCCACGTTTTAGTAGAAATTGGCCTTCCAAAAACTGGTCCTTTCCTGCCACAGACAGACCCCAAAGAGGCAGATACAGGCGGCCGAGGGGCAGAGGACAATCACAAGGATCGTACAGAGGCAGACAATGGCAAGCTCCTACACAAAGAGGTGGTGAGGACAACTCACAATCTTTCAGAAAGCAGACCCAATGACTTTCCCCTTTGCAGGCCAACCAGATCTCAAATGGCAGCCCCCTTAGGAGAAAAGCTGGCACTATTCTCAAAAAATTGGCATGTTGTCACAAAGGACAAATGGATCCTGGACATTATAAACAGAGGCTACAAATTCCATTTTCATACCCTTCCAAAAATGAGAGGCATGCCAAACCTGCCACACAATCAAAGGGCAGAGGCACAAAAGCAAATTTCAGATCTTATAAACATGAAAGCTATTCAAGAGGTACCTACACGAACAAGGTCAAGGTTTTTATTCCAGGCTATTTCTGGTGCCAAGGAAGGAAAAGATTGGAGACCTATTTTGGATCTTTCCATCCTAAACACATTCCTACTGTACCAAAATTCAAGATGCTCACTCTACAGCAACTTCTTCCATGCTGGGCAAGGAGTCTTGGCTGGTAACATTGGACCTCAAGGAGGCATACCTGCATGTCCCAATCAGACAAAATTGCAGAAGATACCTCAGATTTCTTGCAGGTTCAACCCATTATCAATTCTCTGCATTGCCCTTTGGCTTATCTACTGCGCCCAGAGTATTCACGAAATGCCTGGCATCAGTAATTGCCTACTGCAGACTTCAAGCGATACAAATATACCCTTATTTGGACGACTGCCTGATCAAGCGGACAACAAGCACATTCTTCTGAAACATCTGGCTTATGTAATAATGTTATTAAACTCTCTGGGATACACAGTCAACAAAGAGAAATCAAGGCTAATACCCTCTCGAATATAATTTTCCTGGGTGCCAATTTGGCAAACACCCAGATGGTCTACCTCACGCCAGAGAAACAGGGCAACTAATTCAATATTTCAGAACACTGGCAAATTGCACCAGGCTGACTGCAAGGAAAATCCTGCAGGCTCTGGGATTCATGGCATCTTGCATCTTACTAATCCCATGTGCAAAGCTGCATATGAGAAAACTACAATGGTACCTAAAAAACATATGGTCTCAACACAGCCACAGTTTGGAAACAATAATACCACTAATTCCATGTCTGCAAAAGGAATTTCTGTGGTGGGCTCAAGCATGTCAAACAAACACAGGTCTTCCATTCAGCAAGCCTCAAGCAAATCAAGTCATCACAACAGACGCCTCGGACTACGCCTGGGGGGCGCACATGACAGACCGGTGCATTCAGGGCAAATGGTCCCAAAAAGAAAAGCACCTTCACATCAGTCAAAAAAAATGCTAGCAGTAATAAATGCTATTATAGCTTTTAAGGACCTTCTACAACCAGGTCAACTATTGATAAGAACGGACAACACCACAGTTATGTGGTACATAAACAAGCAGGGAGGAACACATTCTTATCCCCTATGCAGACTGGCCATGTCACTTTGGAACATGGCCATGGACTTACAAATGGAACTACAAGCACAGTACTTGCCAGGCAAGGAAAACACGCTGGCAGACAACCTAAGCAGGAATGTGACAGATCCACATGAATGGAAGTTGCATCCAAAAGTTTTTACAGAAATAATACAAGAATGGGAAGGCCAGACATAGATCTCTTTGCCTCCCACAAAATCATCAATTGACAAAATTCTGCTCGAGGATCTTCCATCCAAAGGCCTGGAGAGTGGATCTCTCTTTCAGTTGGACATCAATGACAGTTTATGCCTTCCCGCCTCTTCCTCTGCTGCCCAAAGTCCTATTGAAGACCAGAGCAGACAGACCAAAGATGGTCCTCATTGCTCGGACTGGCCAAGGCAACACTGGTACCCACTCCTGAGGAGCCTGGCGCATTTCCCTCCATGGACCCTGCCTCTAATGCCTCTTCTTCTGACTCAGCACAGCTTCAAAACTCTTCACAGTCAGCTAAAAACACTCAATCTAGCCGCATGGAAGATTCATAGCATCACAGCAGGCCCTACTCTCCAAGGAGGTGCAGGATGTCATTTTGGAGGCCAGAAGGCCATCAACTAGAAAAGCTTACTCCGCAAAATGGAAACGTTTTTGTGTCTGGGATGAGAAAAAGGGCCAGAACCCTGGAAAACTGAATTTACCTCAAATACTACAATATTTGGCTCAACTGCTAAGCAATGGACTTTCGTTCTCCTCCATCAAAATCCATGCCTCAGCCATTTCTGCAGAATACAACACAGATCCTCCTTTATTCTCTCACCCTCTTTTAAGACAGTTCCTAAGAGGGGCTAAGAATTTAAGACCTCCAAGGAAACAACCAATACCTGCTTGGGATCTCAATTTCATTCTGGAAAAACTGACTTTGCCTCCTTTTGAGCCAGCTGCCTCATCAGATTTGCAATATTTGTCCTGGAAAGCAGCTTTCCTTCTGGCTATCACTTCAGCTCGTAGAGTTTCAGAACTACAGGCTCTCATGGCTGTTCAGCCTTTTATCATCTTCCATCAGGACAGAGTTTCCTTATGAACCAACCCGTCCTTTATGCCTAAAGTGGTATCCAGGGTAGCTTTAAATCAGGCCATAAATTTACCTACTTTTTATCCCAATCCTCAAAACAAAGGAGAGAGATTACTACATTCCTTGCACATCCACAGGCTACTGCGTTATTATTTGGACAGAACAAAACCTTTCAGAAAATCAGAACAGCTCTTTGTGGCCTATGCGGTAGGAGCTCAAGGAAAACCAATTTCCAAACAGACAATCTCAAAATGGATAGCCCACTGCATACGCTTTTGCTATTCCTTTCATGGCAAAACTGTAACTACAGGCATTAGAACTCATTCCAGCAGGGCCACAGCCACCTCTGCAGCCTTCCTCAGAGGAGTTCCCACCAAGGATATTTTGGAAGCAGCCACTTGGAGTTCTGTGCATACCTTCTCCAAACACTACAACCTACCATTATACTCCAAATCGAGAGCAGGCTTTGCCACTGCAGTCTTGCAGGGCATTTTGGCTCCTCCTAGTTCCACCTAGTGCCTACCACCCCTTTCTTAGCTTTGGGATTCTACCCACCTGTTATGACTGCAGCTGTATGCACGATGAACATAGTACAGTTTTGTACCTACCATAAATGTAGATGTTCGAGTGCTAATACAGCTACAGTCCAATTCCTCTCTCCTTCCCCTCTAGGGGTATTCTTTTATGGTGTATTTGCTTGCAACTACTGTTTTTTGATTATATTGCATTGCATTACTACATAATTTTATGTATTGCCTTCCTTCTGGGGGCACCTGACATCTGGGGCAAGAAAAACTGAAGAAAATGGCATCGGCTGGTTCTTTTATACCCCTGTCGCACTGACGTCAGGGAAGAAGCGACGACAACCGATGCTGGACCTAGACTTTGGAATTCGGCCGACCGAGGACCTGCCTGGCGGCAGGAGAACCCATCTGTTATGACTGCAGCTGTATTAGCACTCGAACATCTACATTTATGGTAGGCACAAAACTGTACTTTCTATCTGATGTTGCATGCTGCTCCAGCTTCTGATACCCTATGTTTGTAGGGCCACACTGAGACATGTCTTATACCACAGTCAGGCATCAAACTACACTGTGAATTGGGCCACTATATGTAGGGTTAGTATGTGAGTGGCAAATATGAGGATGGTTTTATTCACACAGTCCATATGCTGTACTATTAATTATCTTACCATAATGTGAATGTATTGAGATTGGTTGTGGGTATGCACTTTCACACTGGTGTCTGTTACACCATGCTGTTACATGCCTGTAGTGCCTGCTATATTTGCAATTACATGTGTATCCCCCCATAGGAAACTTCAGTTAGTGTTGTGGCAATCTGCCTGTATTGTAGACACTTCTTGGTGACATGCCTAGCAGCTCAGTGTATTTACGTAGTGTGATGTTATGTCCAGGTATTTGTCAGATGTACTGTTGCCTGGCCACCATATGTGTTGTGTGTTTCTGCAAAAGCAGTGGGATGCTGTGTATGTCACTAACTAGTGGAAGTATGTGGGCTTGGGACCTTTGCTCCTCCAGTTAATATGTGTTAGGACAAACAGGAGGGTGTGAATGCATCAACTGTGTGAGATTATCTACTCCGGTATTTGTGATATATCCCCATTTTCATGGCTGTAAACATCCCCTTTGTCAGGCTTGATCCACACGTCTTGCACTAAGGAGTTCTGTGTATACCTCTGGACTGACCAGATTATTTCAGACTGTCCACATTTATTGGTCATATTCCTGCTGTATTCCACAGGATCGTTACTGTGATTTGTGTGGTACTTCACTATGATGATTTTATGATGTCTGTCAGTAACTGATGGCCTACATGTCAGTTTCAGAAGAACCTTCCTACACAACATGTCTAACACAACCCGTTAATGTAGCAACATTCTACATTTATAACTGCAATACCTACATTACATTCCCTTGCATTAAGAGGTTGAGAGTTATGGTGCTGAGGTATGACTCTACTACATGCTATGAGCATATGTTATATATACATATATATAAATATATATATATATATATATATATATATATATATATATATATATATATATATGTACTCTCTCTCTCTCTGTGTGTGTGTATATATATATATATATATATATATATATATATATATATATATATATATATATATATATATATATACACACACACACATATATATATATATATATATATATATATATATATAGATTAACATCAGAAGCTCGAAATACTCAAATGTCAAAATTCAGTATTTCGAGCCCATAAAGTTGAATCCTGAAAAGAGCGAAAGCTCAGAAGTGCGAATTTCAAAACCCCGAATACCGAAGGTTTTGAATTCCATGTTTCTGAGGTTCCGCTGTGCTTATGGATTCAGGTAAGTGTGTGTGTTAAGGGTTTTGGGTTTGGGCTGTGGTGTGTGCTAGTGTGTTTTGTTGCTGTAATGTGTGTGTGAGAGCAGAATGTAGCTTGTGTGTGTGTTTGTATGTAGTGCGACCTCAAAGTTAGAATATTTAAGTTGGGGTGCAGGGTGGCTTGCTCCCATGCTTTTATGTAGTAGAGAGCTTGTGTTTGTGTGTGGGGAGGATTTTATGTGTGTGTGTGTGTGTGTGTGTGTGTGTGTGTGTGTGTGTGTGTGTGTGTGTGTGTGTGTGTGTGTGTGTGTGTGTGGGGTAGTAGTGTGAAATTCAAAATCTCCGGTGTGCGAGATTTTGAATTTCGTACTCCTTAGTTTTCTATGTTTCAATAATTCGACTTTATAGCTTTGAAATACTGAATTTTGACATTTCAGTATTTTGAGGATATAAAGTGAATCCATACATACATATATATATATATATATATATATATATATATATAAATGTAATATATATATATATATATATATATATATATACATGTATGCACATGTGTATTTTTATATATATATATATATATATATATATATATATATAATATGCATGTACGTACATATGTATATATATATATATATATATATATATATATATATATTCATAACCTTATGTGTAGGCATGAGCGTTGTATATACCTTCTCAGATGTATGTGTATATTTAGAAATAAAATCATGACTGATTCAACACTATTTTCACTAATAAGTAGTAAACAATTGTAGTAGTCAAAGCAGTTGTTCACTACTATTCAGTACGTGTACTGAATGATATATTTGAAAATGCAACAGACATTCCTATAGCGCAGATGGCTTAGTGGTTAAGTGCTGTGACTATAGTCTAGAGGGTCCTGGGTTCAGACCTTCTCAGATGTATGTGTATATTTAGAAATAAAATCATGACTGATTCAACACTATTTTCACTAATAAGTAGTAAACAATTGTAGTAGTCAAAGCAGTTGTTCACTACTATTCAGTACGTGTACTGAATGATATATTTGAAAATGCAACAGACATTCCTATAGCGCAGATGGCTTAGTGGTTAAGTGCTGTGACTATAGTCTAGAGGGTCCTGGGTTCAAGACCTGCAAGGGCTGTTTATTTTGTTGATAGGCAGAACAAGGACTATTCGATACAGAGTGGTTAAGGTAATTTTGAACAGCTTTAAGCGAGTTTGTGCGATGGCAAGTGGTCCTAACGTATGGTTAAATGAATAGGTACTTATACCATGTAGGATTTGCTTACCAGTGTGCAAATCTGCTTAACATTTACATTTAAGCAATGCTTACGCCTGCTAAGCATAGCTCAGCCCTGATAACCACTGATCACATTCCATTCTGATAAAATAGCAGGATAATGACATCTTTAATAAGTGTATTTAATTCCATGTACATAATATGCTTTTATGTGCTGTCATTACAGTAGCAAGGGGTGTGAGTATACTGTATGGGACACCTGAGTATACATGGCTAGTACCACAATCTTTTATTTTTGTATGTGTTTCATACATGGGTAGTATCCCAGGTTATATGAAGTCACACTTGCATGTATTGTATCTTTTCCAGGTAAGAGTACATTGCAGATTGTAGTACTGGAACCATACACCCTTGCATGCAAAGCTGGACTCTGAGTACTGAGTATCGTGTTCTTGCTGTTTGAGCTGTATGTTTTTAAGTATCTCCTATTGGAGATTGATCTGATATGTTGATATTAACCGTAGACTACTATGTGTTTAGGACATGTCATTGAGGACTTCTGTCATGTATTAATGGCATACCTCTGTGTTAGATGTCTGTCTGTCAAAATATTCATCCTAATGCATAATATGTTGGCTAGCTAATTTATGTCTGTCCTCTTTACACATTTGCAGATGTCAGCTATCCGTCTTGGCTGCTTACAGGCAATCTCTGATTAACTGACACTGACTTGTCAGCCCAGCTGTGTTATGAATGCCACAGCTAGGGAACCCCACCCTGTATGCACCACATGCTATGGATACCTCAACCAGACTACCACAATCAACGGAACATGCTTTGGTACAGGTCTCTAACCCAGACCCTGGCCATGTTATGCAATATATGTTGCATACATGTCAATTGGAGCACCTCACTGTCCCTCTGCAAGAGAAAACCAGATGACTGGATGTTCATTTTAACTGTCACCCTCAAGCTGCATCAGTTGACAGATGGCCTGCTAACAAATGTCAGATGGTATGATACCAGCGTTCCCACATGCCCTACTCCTCTCATCTCTCTATGGACATTAGCCTGGTACACACATAGGAACACCTGCACCTATGGACCTCAGTACTGACAAATGTATCAGTGTGGATTACTGAGAATAACAGTGTCTGTGTGTTTGTAAACTTGTAGTTGAAAATAGGATGATGGCCTTCTCACCCCACAAACCCCCCCATTGCTATACGTAGAAATGGCTGCTGCTGTAATTCACATTAAATGTACCTTGTTACACTCCTCACCCTATGGACTGCCTGGAGCTTGCAGTACCAGCATAACACTGTTTTACAAATTGGTAGATAGGTGTGGGTTACCCTCTGAGTCCTGGCAAATGTGAGTGTATGTGTGTGCAATTGTGTGTGATTGTGCATATTTGTAGGAGACAGCCTTCTAAGGCCCCATTCTCCAAATACACTAACCCTTGCCATACATTATAAGGGATGGTGATGTTGCTGTCATTAGGAGAGCCATGACAAACCCTCACCATACTATCCCTGTGGCATGTGCAACAAATGCATATCCCCATAGTAGCACTGACTAGATAGACAGGGGTTCGCATTGCAATCCTGGTCAGTGTGTGATTGTGGGTATGTCAGAGCATTATTATGGGTTTCAGTGAGTACAATATCCAGTGTGTGGTGTGGGTGCTGTGTATACTGTCTTTACACCATGGTACCCCCTGTACATGTCCCAAGGTCCACTGTATGAGGACCACTGTTACCATCAACCAAACAGGTAACTGATTACACTATCCAGCCCAATGATGCATGTGCTGTGTGCAAAAACTCTGTAACAGTATGGACTCACTGACAAGGTAGTTAGCACTATTAAACCCAGATCTGTGAAATGTGTCTATGACTGTATGTGTTTGTCAATGTGTATATGACAGTATGTCATACTATGTATTGTTCATTAATACCCAGTACATCCCCCATTACTATACTGTACAAGGCATGGTGATTTTCTTCACTTAACAGGAAACCTGGGACACACCTCACCCTTAAATCTCTGTGGTGTATGCAATTAAGGCCAAACACATTAGTAGCAATAAGTACTTAGGTAGGGGTTCTACTCTCAGTGTTGCCAAGTGAGTGTGTATGTGAAGGGATCTACTTCAGTTTTCAGAAAATATATGTCCCAGGAGATCATTTGTCCGAGAACTAACTGGCAAAAAGTAAAATTTCAAAGCAATCATCTTCTGGAAATTCATTCCATCAAAACTAGTAGTGGATGTGTAAATGCCCGCTTCCACACTGTATCTGTACAACAATACTGGTGTTGGTATATATAGCTGGGTGTGTGGTTGTTGTGGGCACAGCCACCCACATTGGGATTATTGTTGTGCGTATCTCTCTGCTTAGTGTGCTGTTATACTGTACAGTTTAACAGGTTAAGTAGTTGTTAATCATACTATGTGTTGGTCTACACCACCCCACACCATCCAAAGTGGGGGGCTGTGCCACCCACACCAGTACACCTGTGTTTACCAACTCCAGCATTGCACTACATTGGGGAAGTGGACATATACCCTGCCCGTACCATTGTCAATGACATTAAACTGGTGGACTGATTATTTACCGATGTGATATTTTGGCAATTTGGTCTTGGTGGAATTACATAGGCCAAAATGAGTTCACTGCAAAATGAAGTACATCCACGTGAACAGTATTCTCTGTGTATTGCATCAACACCAAAGCCTCAGTGCGTGTATGTTATTCACAAACATTTGGTGTGTGCCACTCAGTACACTTACCATTGTCCACTGTAGAAGAGCTGCTTATATCAGCCACCATGCACTCACCTGTATACACCCCTCAGACCTATCAGCCATGTGGCACATGCAGCAACATTTTTACAGACCTGTTACTTGTGTTCCGCTGTATCGGGATATGACACAGTAAATGTGTCACCATAGTGCCACACCCCTTGTAGGAAAGGACAGCAAACCAACATCCTGCTGAGACATAGACACCTACAACACAGAATACATTATAGAGACCCCAGTCAGTCAGCGTTAATTACGT
The DNA here is from genome assembly GCF_019279795.1 of Protopterus annectens. NCBI lineage: Eukaryota > Metazoa > Chordata > Ceratodontiformes > Protopteridae > Protopterus > Protopterus annectens. Next base: position 298,204,895 of record NC_056727.1, on the reverse strand, counting down.
CTATAATGCATCATGGCTGGACTGCTGCACACCCTGGCATGTAAGCATTAATTATTCCAGCTGATACGTTAAACAGCGTTTACATTGCTAAACCTTAGTACATTCACCCTGTGCAATAGAACCATATTAGCATGTCTCTGCATCAATGGTATGGATAACAGGGATGTGGCAAAGGTATCATCATATGCAGAGGGTGTGTTGTTGGTTTGCCAGAGGCCTGGGCTGACCCGTTTGGTTGACATCATGTGTGTGGGTTAGGGGGTTCTTTATTAAATGGGCTGTGCAGATGTGGTGTTTGTGTAGGTATGAAGGTGCCCTAGCTGTGTTGGTGATGTGTGTGTTTGTGTGCATGTATGCACACATTTCTGCCATGTAGTGCCCTATACAGGAGTTTGTTGGACAGCTGCAGACCGTATATGGCATGATGTACAGTTCACCTTGTCCGGCCATGTAGATGGGAACTGTGCCTGCCAGGGGTTGCACGGGCACTACCAGGCAGAAACCCAGATATGGTACGCTCCCCTGATTGTGACAACAGTCTGCTGGATCTGCGTCCCTGTTGGGACTGGCCAGGGCCATGTGCATGTGGCCTGCTGCATTGTTGTGTGGATAGCACCCCCCCATGCAGTGCTGGTGCTGGTAGTGCCACTACAGGAGCAGACATGAGTTGTTGCATGGCCATGTAGTCCTACACCTGTTAGTGTTGCTGATGTACGTACATGTGGCAGATGCCATACACCCACAACATGCTCTACCATAGACACCACACGGTCGAGGATTCCCACCATCTCACCCAACTGTCTATCCATGACCTGTGCAAAATAATAGTGGGCACCTGCAACATCATGGATGTAGTCACATACAGCAGGTAGAGTAGCTATTTGGAGCCTTAGACTATCTCTGGTGTAATGTTCCATACATGCCTGTGCCTCCATGATGGCCCGAAACATGCATCTGGTGACACCTGCTGTGGCACTTCTGCCAGGAGCATGATGGCCAGCAGCCCTCCTATGAGCACCCCTGTACATCTGTCTGTGTGGTACCTCACCAGTCATCCAGCTGCGGCTGCTGTATACAGACATACTTGCCATAGTCAACACACTTTCCTGTCCCATGCCACCACCCGCCAACTGTCCCTCATGTATGGCCACTGGTGATGGGGTATGTATGGGCCTTGTGACTGTGTGCGGCAATGGGGTGGATAAAAGTGGGATGTCAACTAATGGCAGAGATTCAGCCCCTGACAACCCTGCCTGTGCCTCACTATGCCTATCATCTTTGTTAGAATCTCTATGGACATTAACATCAGTTTGCCTGCAGGAGGGACCCTGACCCACCTCGGCACCTGTGCGGGGCAGACAGGAAATGTAAATTAAGACATGTACATAATGGTTTACTTCTACACACACACACACACACACACACACACACACACACACACACACACACACACACACACACTTACAGATGAGGCGGCACAAAGATATTACACAGACCTCTCATTACAGTCAACATGCATGACATATGGCACTCAACAGCATGCACTGCAGGCAAAATCAATCCTTGTTACCAACATTATACATCTCTATGATGCATGAGTTGTGTTAGTAGGTGATGCCCCTTCCCCTGGAACACACTGCACCCATGTACACAGTATTGCTGTGCACCTGCACAGTACACTGGCATGTACTGTGCACCATACCTCACAAGTGAACACACCATTGCTGAATGTGTATATGTGTGGCAGTTATGCTTGCTCTGTTGCTCACAGCCCCTATGTGTTTGTCTGACACACACCTGGGATGATGTGAGGAATGATGTCAGTAATTAATGCCTGTCCTTTGATTTGCAGATCTCATCATCATCAGCAGTGCATATATGTGCAATAAAATCCGATTACACTGACAACCTTCAAAGCGTAATGTGGGTATGAAGAGTGTGCACACCCTTGTTGACATGCCAGTCTCTTCCGTGATATGGAATGGAGCCATAGTACTGCATTTGTTAACATTACACATACCTGATATGTGACATATGACCTGTGCAATGCAGTATCAAACAAATGTGCTAGTCGTGCAGATGCTGAATGAGATGGATACAATATGTGGTTTGCATAAGTGTGCACACCCTTAACACAATGGTTTGTTGAAGCACCTGTTAAGTTAACTACATCAGTCACTATTCCTGGGAGGGGTATACTAGCATGACCCATTTTCACTTGCCATTATTTGGTCAGTCTGCCCTAAAAATGTCCCCCATGTTTGCCAGATTGCAAGGTCAGCTCATGTGCACAACCCTTGAAGGTCACACAGTGGCTTCACTATTGCTGTAGAGTCAGGGTTATGTCTGGCACAATTCATAATGTTCACTGTGTTCAAATACAACCATGCTTAGCAAGCTTTGGATGTATGCTTCAGTTCACTGTTGTGTTTCAAGCTGACACCCCTCCCCATCCTCAGCCTTATTGCAGATGCTTGACAACTATGGGCCACACATGAGTGTTATTTTGCAGTGTTTCAAATTCCAAACGCCATGTCTACCGGCCTAGTTCCAGCTAATGAACAGCAAACCTAAAGGTGTACACTGGCACCAGCAAGCTAAATATTGGGGGTGGTGGCCCTGAGGTGGAGTGAGGTGTTGCTTATCCACCACACGTATCTTTATGAATACTGTCTGTAGGTTTGAGCCTTGGTCTCATGACACCATTACACATTGCAACACATGCCTTTGGGAGACTTGATGTTATTGTTATGCTACCTGTAGAGGGCCCTGGATGATGTATTATGTGGGACAACTCTTCCGTCTGATTACCCTAACCCATAGGCCACACTTATGCAGAATCCAGGCAGTTGTCGACATAGGTACACCACAGTCAGTACTTACTAGATATTCCTGCATGTCGCTCAGTGTTGCTGCATGTTTCGGGCAGCCTCCATGACCAGTTTGGAACATGTTTTCTCATCTGTTTTGGAAGGGCATCTGTTTATTTTCTACATCAATGCTGTCCCATACTTCATACATACATGACTGTCTGTACTGTTTGCCATGGTATATGCAATGGTGAGATAAGGCTACTTTTCCCACTCTGGAGTGCTATCTTTTGGATATGGGATCCATTTCATGGTTTGTAAGATGTGTGCAAGCTACGGCTACCTCTGTGGCAGGTGAGTGGGCAAATGTCATGGAAATACTTCTTGGACAGCAGAGCATTACTTGGCATGACATTGAGGCCCTGTACTTGATGGAAGGTGTGTACTCAAGAGTGAATGATGCCAGTACATCACAAGCTGCTATCACAATATGTTATTTGGAGTGTGTGCACACATATGCTTCCAGTGTTTGTTAAGGTATGTATTCCCCATATTTGTTGTCCTAACATAGGATTCCATATTAAACATTCATTGCTTATGTTAGGATCACATTACAGGTTGTAAAATGTGTGGAATGTGGTATTGTGGTTAGCCATTGTTTATATCAGGAACAGCTGCCATTGTAATAGTGGTGTATACACTGTTGTAGCCACTGTATAAGGGTAATGTTTCAGACATGTCCCTACTGTAGGCCATTTGTCCCACTATTATGTTCATCTCTGTCCACACATCTTGCACTGACAGATTGGTAGATATACTGCAGGACTCTTACATACCCTTCAGATATATGACCTTGTTGACCACTGTGATACAGTGTAGTTAACACCAACAATAAGTGAACATGTACAGCATGCATTATGGGTAGGTGTGTTAAATGTGTGCATGGCAAATAGCATGGCCATAACAAAGCCGGTGTATTGGCAAACCTGAACAAAACAACTCCATAAGCACCAAAAACAAACTAAAAACAACATACAGCCAACCAAAATAAGAAATAAAGCACACACCATGAAGTAGATGAACAACCAGGTAAAATTTAATCCTGGTACATCGGCCTTTCACCTTCAAGGGATATTTCCTTACAAAACACCAGTATCTTAAATAGCATCACATCTTAAAAAATGTTCAATAATACAATTATCTCAATTAATTAATTAATTAATTAATTAATTAATTAATTAATTAACAAATACAATCACCCAAAATCCAGTGACCTCCCATATTTAAAATGACAGTGTAAATTATCATTGCATTTCAACGATTCTTGTTAAAAAATACAAGATTTAACAAAAGAATTAGAAGAAATTGACAGAAAAACTCATCAAAAAATGGTAGAAAAATAGAAAAAATATACGTGTAAACATGATCTTTAAAATTTCATTGACACTTCCTGATTTAAACCACTGGGATATAATGTACCATAGTTATAGATAAATGTAGTTTCTAAATGGTTAAGCTTAGAATGAAATGTTTCCCCCCTGTTTTCTCAACCTGAGCCAAAACACTAAAAAATAAAGAAGAGCCATCAACCCCATGGACAGATGAAAAATTACTTGCCACTGGACTTTCTCTTTTGTTGTTTCTAATGTCCAAAAGCTATTCTCTAATTCTTATCCTGACCATCCTTTTTGTTTGCCCTATGTACCATCTTATATTATCACATCCACAACCCAATATGTACACTGCCCCAGAGGATTTACAATTGAACTTTCCCCTTGTTGAATACTTTCTACCATTAATCACCATTCCTGACAATTTTTTTATTTTAGAACATAGGTTACAATTTCCACAGGGAAAAGCCCCCTGTTGAACATTAATCTCTGGAAGCAGCATAGGTGTATTTAATAATTCCTTGAGATTAATACATCTTCCATAGGAAAAAAAATATCCTACTAGGAAAAATGCTACCCAAAAATTCATCAGAACTAATTATCAGCCAAGATTTTCTAATAATGTGTACAACTCTATCAGAAAAAGCATTATATTTCATAACATAAAAAATGTTGTCCTTCTTTTTTCCTGAGTTAATCACCCTTCTACTACTATTAGTCCTGCTGAAACTTTCAAAGACCCTGTTCCTAGTGAGCTCCAAACTTTCTCTGTCATAATCCCTGTTCAGTAATCTATGTTCCACCTCATCCAAAAACATCTCCTTACAATGTACCTCTGAAGTATTCACCCAAATACGCCTAAATTCCCCATTGGTAAGTGCCCGGATCAGGTGTGATGGATGCATGCTTGAAGAATGCAAAAAGCTATTTACCGCAGTAGGTTTACGAAAGGGTTTGTACTGAACTTTCTTGTCCTCATCAACAAAAAGGCACAGATCCAAAAAATTGATGGTTTTGTTATCCGTCTGAAAACTAAATCTTAAACCATGGGGGTTTGAATTAAGTATTTGAAAAAATACTACAAATTCTTCAAAGGGTCCCTTACAAATAAAAACTTAAATCATCAATAAACCGTTTATACATAATCACATTCTTTTTGAAAAATTCTGTAGAATACATAAACTTTTGCTCAAAGTCACCCATATATAGGATTGCATATGAAGGGGCATATGCTGCCCCCATAGCAGTCCCCCTGATCTGAAAAAAAATCTTCTTGTCAAACAAAAAATAATTGTGACCCAAACAAAATTCTAACAATTCTATGATATATGAAGAATGTGGCCCTTCCCCAAGTGTTTTTCCCACTGCTTCTAGCCCCCATCATGCTTCAATATTAGTATAAAGGGCATTTACATCAAGGCTGACCCAAAAATAATCACTTTGCTATTCCAGATTTTTAATACATTTGCACAGGTCCTGACTATTTCCAATGTGAGATGAAACTATTCATATAAGGTTTTAACACATCATCCAAATAAAAACCGACATTATACATGAAAGAACCCCTCCCTGAGAAAATAGGACTCCCCGGGGGTTCTCCGTGTGTTTGTGTATCTTCGGAATGGCAAAGAATATGGGATCCTGGGGTTCTGCAATGTATAAGCTCTTAACATCTGAGTTGGTCAAAAAGCCCAACCTCTCTCCTTTTTCCAATAATTCAAGTAACAACCTATTATAATCTTTAACCTGTCCCAGTAAATTATCCACCATTTGGTTATAATGACTTTTGTTCATTAAAACCCAGTTTCCCCCTTTGTCTGCCTCTTTGAAAATTACATTGTTAGCCTGAATTCGGAGCTCTTTCAAAGCTTGCCATTCTTCTTTACTCAAATTATAACTCGTGTGCTTAAACTTTTTAACTGCTTTTCAATATTAAAAAAATAACTTTTCAAAAATGCAGACCAACTGACTTAGTTTAGGTGGAAAAAAAGTGTTACAAGAGAATGGCAATGCTGGTATTTATAAATGACCATACCCCATCTTAAAAGTATGCATTCCTTCATTTACACCGTCATTATCTGCCACATCTTCAACAAAACTATCATCATAATCATACAAAGATAAATTTAAAAATGAGTCATCTGTATCATCAATACAATCTACACTATATAAGGACAATAAATTGTTGCCATCAACATTATTCGTTCTGTTAGAAAAAAACACTCTAAGGTGTAATTTACTGTAAAATTTGTTAGCCTCAATTAAAACTTTGGCTAATAATGGCAATCTGGTCGGCACAAATTTTGCACCTTTTAACAGTACCTTAATGGCTTCGGAAGAAAGTTCCAAGTTCGACAAATTAATAATGTCTAGTCCATTTAGTTCACAGGGAGGAGAATATTCATCTATTGTATCTTCCCTTTCGTTTGGCTCTACCATTTTTTCCATTTCTTCCGTTCGCTCCCTCATTAGATCTCTGTCGCTGTCCTGATTGGATGGCATGGTCAGGTGACTCCTCTCCAGGGATACTCTCAAAAGAGACATTCTTTTTTGGTGATAGTTCGCTAAAGGAACCTGAATAATCTTTGCTGGAACTCCGACTGTTCTGTTGTCTCTTTTTGGACCTCTCCCAACGTGGTTTCTGTTGCCATTGATAGATCTGCCCGAAATGGGAGTCATTGAGATCACGAGTCAGCTTTTTTTTTTCTGTTCATGACTTCATCTTCCATTTTGCTAACTTTGGCTGAGATCTCCTTCAATTTTACACTCCATACCAAAACTAGGAAGTCTTTTTTAATAGACTCTTCTAGAACTGAAATGTCATTCTGTAACCTTTCGCTGGTCCTAAGGTTATGTTTAATCAAGATTTTAAGCCAGTCTAAAGTGCGTTCAAGAGACACCTGTCTCCGCTCTTCAAGTAGATCCTGCTCATCCTCACAGAACTCTCCAGCTGGCAAGCAATCTACCCTCAAACCATGAGGGGTAATTTTTAAACTCATATATTATTCCAGCAATTTGGTATCATAAAATAAACTCACTTCTTTAAACCAAAGTCAAACTCCATACTCACCAGCTACAGGCTACTGCTCCAGTTGTATGCCAGGGGGACCTAAATAGTGTGAGAGAAGTAATGTCAGTAGCCACACCTGTGGCAGTGGTACAGGGTGGGAGCAGCATTTCAGCACACTGACAGTACAAACCCACAATACTAGAGATTATGCACATCTCTTCATTACTACAGTGCAGCATATCTGACATATACATGTAGATATTTACAGATGAAAATGGATAAGAAACAGTGGTCTAGTAATATACCCTGGGGCCTTACCTGCATGCTCCTTTTCCACTGTGTGGGTGGCACCCACCTCTAGAATGCTGTCTTCAGCCTGCTGCCTTGTCTGGCAGGCGGGTTCCCCAAGGCTGGTGAGGAGCTCCTAACATGTGTCAGTGGGGGCTGGATGGCATGACCCCCCCACCTATGGATAGCTGGTCCCTCCTAACTGCAGAAGCATGCTGATGGGCATGGTGGATCAGACCTGTGCAGTGATACCACGCCTGCTCATAACTTAGGTTGTGCAGCCCAACACCATTTACCCTGTGGACAAGCTTGTTCCACAGGGTGGTCCTCTCCTGCAGATCCTGGACCCTGTGTCCAAATAGTATGGCATGATGCAAGATGAGGTATTGGATGATTGCATCATTTTCCAGGTTTGTGAATGCGGGCAGATGTTCCTGGGACATTGTACCTGGAAGACATAAACAGGAAAAAAGGTCACAGGACCTCATATGGTTGTCCATGTGCACATCAACAGTGGATATTACTTGCAAGTAATCCAGACTATACCATAACACTGTAAGCTACCATGGCTTTGACATCTTGCATTACACTCCTGGCCCTGACCTGTACACTTAATGGCATAATCCACTATTCACCATTCATTTCTGTGTAGAGGGATGACAGTGGCCATGTTCCATGTGGATAGTGTGTGGATGGTGGAATGTGCATGTTTGACTGTAGTGTGTGACGGAACTGTGAGCACATGCCTGTGTTCATGTAGGAGGCAAACTGTTATGTGCTCATGTCCCATGGAGACTTGCTCTTGCCAATAGTCAGCATTATGTCCATGCTGACCACTGATGTGGGCAGGAGTGTGGTTGATGTGCATATCCTCTGTACTAATGTTGTGGACAGGGTGCCACTGTTCCCACCTATCCTGTCTGATGTAGGTTGCCTGTATCCATGGCATGTGTGTATGAGGTGTGCTTTACCCCCAGTACAGGTTGACTTGTGTTACCAGCTCTGAGACTGCATACATATGTGGAGACATGGTTGTAATTGGCCTTTGTGGTTTGAATATGTCTGATTACTAGTCATAGTCAGCCTTGCAGGAAATCACCTGTGAACCTACATGCTTGCTGATATAGAGGTGCATTTGCTTCCAAGTTGTGGTTTGCACCTATGTGTCCCTGTACAGCCGCTATAGCAACCTATCATGTGCTTTGTGTCTTGGTGCTGTACAACAAGGGAGATTACTCTATCATTGGTGGAGGATGGTTGCACAGGTAAGGTACTGCTGATTCCAAATAGCTACAGTGGATATGAAGTGTACACACCCCTGTTACAATGCATGGTACTTGTGCGATTGGAACATGATCCCACAAAAGCACATATCAACACAATCCCCACCTGTGATGTGTCCTGTAGCCTGCTCAGTTCAGTAGGGAACATAACAACCTGTCCTGTGGAAACATATGAGAATTAAAGCTCAGTACAGTAAGCCATTTGAATGTGTGTGCACACCCTTACACTGATATGTTGTGTAAACACCTGCTGAAATGATTACAGCATCCATTTGTCTTGGTTTGTACTCTAACATCATATCACATCTTCATTTGGCAATGGTTGCTTACCTTCCATGAAACAGCTTTGTTTCTTTTTCAGTAGACTTGTACAGGTTATGGGTCACATTTGAGGTGAGAAACATTTTGACATGACTTTCTGTGGTTTCATTGGCATACAGCACACAGACCTGGCATTCCAACAGGCACATGTACACTTTGATATCCAGTTTATATGGGTGTTGATATAGCTGTTAGTGGTAGGGATGGATGGTGGGTCATAACACAGTTGTACACTTTTCTGATCACTACGTGATAAGCATGCCTACTGCAGTACCCATATCAGTGTCATGGCAATGCAACAATCAGTAGCAGTACACATTTTATTTTGTTGTATGCAGTGACAGTGATATTAGACACATGTGCAACATATACATCCTATTTTCCAGACTGCTTGTGACCCATGTTATTACGTCTGTGTCTTTCAGCTGAACATACGCATGTGTACCCATGCTCAGGAGATACCTGGTATACATTTGTGTTCTATGTCATTATGGCACACTGTATTTACAGTCTTGTGGCTCAATCATACGTCTCAACCTGTTATACCAGGACTTCTGGCCATTGGTTGACATTACTGGGTGACAAAGCAGGGAAGACAATTTTGATAAAGTATTAATATAGCTGCCATAACACAAGTATATGTGTACATGACTACAAATATCTGTCACAACTGTGAACATTGTCCAGAAGAACACTGTACAGTTGAATGTTATTAATTCAATATATCACATGCAGTTTAACACACACATCTGCAACAGTGCTTTACTATGCTCATGCCCTATATAGGTATCCTAGATTGACAATACAAACATGTATAATACTCATATTCACAGGTAACATATGGATATGGGCAATATCCCATTAACTGGCCTAGCAGTAGCACAGACATGACTGTTTGACAGACACTCTACATTTCGCATTACCATGACTGCTCTGAAGGTGGTGGAGTCTGAAACTCGTGTGTCTGTCATGACTTCATTACTTCCATCTCCAGCTATTTGCCAGATTAATATAGATGTTTGGAGGAACAGAACAAACACTATCATGGCTAAATCTTGACATTCTGTGAAGATCTGCACAGCTGACAAGTATGGCTCACTGCAGACAGAGCCAGATGCTATGTCCATAGCATTTGCTGATGGCACATACACATCTTTCATAATCATCTATCCCATTAATACAGACCAAGCACTACATTCAGTTACATGCTTACATGTTTCAGATACCAGGTTTATCTTCAGGTTCCTTCTGTCTACAGGTTGTCTACTTGTTTCTTATTTCTTATTTTGAGGTTTTGTTTATTTATTTATTTTTTTTTTTGCGTCTCTCTCTCTCTCTCTCTCCACTACTGGGATCAAGCTTGTTTGAATAGGTTGAAGCATGGCTTTTGTAGGTAATGCTCATGTTCAGATGATGGCCTTTGCACCAATTGCTGTTCCCCAGTTGCTAATTGCATGCAGGCAGCTGTGTAGTTCTTCCAATACCCAATGTCATAGCAACCCGCTACTATAAATAACTACATCATGTGGGTGTTGTCCCTTTACCTTTCCTGTATGGAAGACATCCTTCATGTGTGGAGGCAGCAGTGTTACAGACAGCAGGTAGGAATACCTCTTACAACAGGACTTGTGGACACAGGCCAACTACATGTTTGTATAATGTTCCAGACCTAGGGACAGTTTGTGAGTATTGCTGTTCTGTGCATTGAATACAGCTAGTTTTACAGGGTTTGTGTGTACATGCTAATTTTGCATGGAATGCAGTCTGTCTGCATAGCTCTCAACTGTGGGCCTATCCACATGATGGCCAGAGGATTGGCTGTTATGTTTTGTCTGTTTCCCACACAGGTCTTGTCCCTGACATATCAGTGGCATTCTCTCCGTTGATTGCTATCAGTACATGGCAACATCCATTTGTGTTTCTGACTTCAAAGTAAGGGTATTTTGCAACCAATCCTGTAACACCAGCAACTTTCACAGCGTATAACAGCAATATTTCAAATATGGCCCTGTGTTTCTGCCTCTGTCCTCCACTTATATACCAAGCTTTGTCCAGATGTCATGCAGTAAGAGGTTGATAGGTATGGTCTATCATTATTTAGTGCTAACATTCCTGCTATCATTCCAATGATGTTCTGGACTCCCACACAAATTGTGGAGTAGGGTCTGTATATATGAGGGCTACAGCTGGACAACACATGTGTGACCCTGTACAGTCTAGAGGTCAGTGTACAGAGAAGACTGTTATATGCCCTTGTAAGAAATTTTATGGGGGAGGGGTATTAAATGTTTTTAACCTAGGCTATTACAATATGTGAGGGATATCAGTAATAAGAAACATAAAGGTGTATGGCTGTACATTTTCATATGTTTCACCATGGGAACAGTGGTGGGCTAGAGATTACTGTCTTGCACACAGTTCTGTTTGTCAGTGTGATAGTGTCATTTTAAGTTTAGCATTGTTATGCAACGGATACATTTGCATTGTGACAATTGATACTTTCCCCCTAGGGGGTTAACTAGAGAGTGTAATTGGTGGTTGTTGAACTACATCTGTAATTAAGTGTTGATTGATTCTTGTCTTCAAGGCAAGTGTGTTTTTTAATGTTGTACTACCTGAAGGCTTTAACATAGACAGCAAAGTATGCTATGTTTTGCAGATTACTGTATCATGTGTTTTCTTTGAGAGTTGCATTAATAAGTTATGTATTTCAAACACCTAAATGCTATAATAAATGGCATAAACAACTGAAATAGTACACAAATAAACAATTATATGTATGCAAACTGTGTGATGTCACGTCCTTTGCATTGTGTGTGGGTATATGTTTCATGACCATTTGAAAAAGTGGCAACTGTAGGAATAATGGCTGTTTGATATTCTGTGCACCCTCTATATATATATATATATATATATATATATATATATATATATATATATATATATATATATTTATAAGTATTTATATATTTATATATGAATGCATATATATATATATATATATATATATATATATATATATATATGTGTGTGTGTGTGTGTGTGTATATATATATATATATATATATATATATATATATATATACATATATGTATCATTAGAATGTTTAGTGCTTCCACATTGTACATTCATTATGGTAGACGGACTGTTCTGCATGATATGTTAGAGAAATCATTCCCCCATCTTACAGCTCAGACGGCTTAGTAGTAAATTGTTGTGGCTATGTTGTGCATGGTTCTGGGTTCAAGACTTGCAATGGCTGGTTATTTTGTTGCAAGTCAGAACAGTTCAGCTGTGCAGGAAGGGATAATGGCAATAATTACAGGAGGTCCCTATTTTGGGCCCCTTCACCCCCATTTACAGTGCCTTTGGTCAGATGTTTTGCAGTGAGTGGTTCAGAGTGTAGATCCGATGTCTGAATGCACTACATATATCTGCAAATATATATATATATATATATATATATATATATACATACATATATAAATATATAAATATTTTTATATGTATATATATATATATATATATATATATATATATATATATATATATATACACATTAGATATAGATATATAGATATGCAGATATGTATATATATATATATATATATATATATATATATATATATACACACACACATATATATATACTTTTTCCCTACTGTTGAATGACTGTGCTGCATGATATGTTTGAGAAAACATCACACATATCTACAGCTGAGATGGCTTAGTGGTAACGTGCTGTGGCTATGATGTGCAGAGTCCTTGGTATGAGACTTGCAAGGGCTGATTATTTTGTTACTGGGCAGAACAAGGGATGTTGGATACAGAGTGATTAAGGCATTTTTAAGAAGTTGTAAGCGGGTTTGCACGGCGGAAAGCAATGCTAATTTCCGGTTAAATATGCTTACAGGCAGTGAGCCTTAAAAGTGCTTAATCTGTGTAGGCATTGCCTAGCACCATGCAGACAAGCTTAATCCCACTTACTACTGCTTAAAAGTTCTTACTCCTGCTTATCCCTGCACTAATTTCTTTAAAAGAAAAGAAAAAAGTGGTGATAGGAAAGTGGTGAAAAAGGGGTCATGCAGAGGGAAAAACAATAGCAAAAGTGGCTTGGGATGTGCAGGATGTTTGTAGGGAAGGTCCATAGCTGTCAATTTCTTCTACGGCAACAGTTGTGCATATATACTGAATTTGGAGGTATATTTGGACACTCAACCCACCTAGAGAGGGGTGTAGACAACAATAATGTGTTGTGAAGCCAATTAGACCAGACAACTTGTGTCTAGTGGGGACGTGTGTGAAATGGACAGCTATGTATGGGGTGAAATTTTTTGGGGAACAGATTGCCCTTTTTTTTTAAGGTGAGAGTGGGATGTTGGGGAAGGATAGCAGGTATATTTGGGGAGGTAGGTTGGGTAGGAAGACAGACAAGACAGCATACACGGGTGGTATATGACACGTGGGGTCTAAACACCTTGGACGGGGAGGGGTGTTTGGAAATTGGAAGCCCACAAGCCCCCAAATGGAGACAGTGGGACTGAGGTCCCAACCCATGGGTAGTCACCACTGTACCTTCACGGCCCCGAGGGTGGCTGTGCTGGGGCCTGAGCAGAAGGGGCTGGCTGACCTTATAATTGCGCCACATGGCCCTCAAGCTGGTTTAGCAGATCTCCAAACTCCCTTTGGAGCTCGCTACACACCAAACCCCGGAGCTGGCTTCGGGTGACAGTATCCTGTCTGTGCCCACCCAAAGATGGTGCAGGACCAGTGGATGAGGAGGCCCCAGATGTGCTTTGACCAAGTGCCATGGCCAGATGAGGTGGGAGAGGTGGTTCTGCTGGGACCGGCCTTCCCAATCGTGCTATGGTGTTACAGTTTTAAAACATATGTGGGTTAGTAATAGTCAACACAGTCCAGGATTAGTTATAACAGCATGCATAGATATTCCTATTAACCCAAAACAACAGATTTGAAGCAGTTGCATAGCAAACAGACAACATGCATATATGTAACCACAGTGGCCATTACAACGGCATGCAGGTTACATTGATAGCAACAGGCCATCAATGATAGTATTTCAACATGGAACATTAATAGAAACACATTTCAGTATTTCTTGAACAATAGGACATATGTCCCAGCAGTAGGTTTGGTGTAAAACATACCCATTGATTTGCGTGTTTAGATTATTGTTGCAAATATGGTGGGGGGGGATGTCAATTAACTTGTATATCCTTGCAGTACTTTCAACTTTAATGATTGTTGCTCTAATCATTACTCTACAGGTATTATTACAATACCCTATGGCCTTGGTTTGGGCAGTGATATGTTTGTACACAGTGTATACTTCAACTGTCTTATAGCTACATTCTACTTCTCTTACCTAGTAGACCTGTAGGGGGAATGTTTTTTAACAATAACTGAATGTTTCCACACATATTCCCAGATTCCTAGTTATAATTTTGCACATACCTCTCAACCTCTTAATGCAAAAAATCTGTACAAAGCTTTACAAACTGGGGGTAGAAATAGGGACATATTTTAAATATTGTTCTTATAAACTTTTAGAAAGTTGCTAGAGTAACAGGATTTGTTTTAATATACATTTTCTGAAGGATCTGAAGTCTGAAACTTAACTGTATGTCATTATTTAGTGACTACAATCCTGAGATCATCCCAGTGATTTGACAGGAAAATAGAGGAACAGGCCAAAAATATGAGGCAAAAATCTGGACATTCAGTACAAATCTGTACAGTTGAGAGGTATGATTATGCATACAGCTCACTACCACTCCCGGGATTCAAACCATGGCTGTTTGTGCTAAAAATACAACAATTTGTTTCTCATCAGAGTGACCTATTTAGAAAGTGTTGTCTCTTCCTTCAGTGCTTTCTGTCCAAGTCTCTCTTGGTTGTACACTCTGACCTTGTAATTACAACATTCTTATATAGACATTCCTAGACATAATTTTTATGTAGCACAGTGTGAGAAACAGTTGACACAAAAGTACTATTCACATACCAGATATTGGTGATTGCAACATGTGAGGCCATACAGTACCAGAGTAAACTCAAACAGTCCAGTATTTATAACTTTATTCCCAGGCAGTTACACTTTTATTTAAATATGATCTATATGGGACTATTACTGTCTGGTTTATTTAGTGGAAACCATGCACATTATCTATAGTGCCAGGTGACGTTTTACTCCTTTATATTTATTTGATATGACTACTGCAAGCAGGATTGTTACTCACCAGCCTCAGGACACAGCCTTTGCAACCTGCTGGCATGGGCTTCCTGGTTCACAGCCCGCGCAGCTGCAGCTGTAATGAAAATAGAGAAACATTTAAACATACTTATCCATCAGATACACAGGCTGGACTTTGGTAAACAATTATTGCTATGAATACTTACACACTGCTGGGACATCTCCTCTGTCTCTTGCTTCTCGGAACCACTGTTCCAAGAGCTCCCTCTTCCTCCATTTCAAGTTGGCATAGTGGTGCCGGACCTGCTCACCAGTCCATGGGATACCAGTGGTACTGGTGAGATCACAGGCAAGACTTTCCCAGGCTTCTGCTTTATAGTTGGAGCCCTGGTACTGGTCCTGCAGCAGTCTCATGTCATGGTTTTTTTTTTACCAGTAGTCCTACCATGACCTTGGACTCCTGTATGCTCCAGCACTGTGCCCACAAGCACATGCCCTCTCCAACACCTTCCATACTGCCTACAGTGGAGAGCTACAACCAGTTATGAGCTGTATTCCCGCCTGTGGGGTTTAAATGTGTCCAATTTCCTGCCCTTTGCCATGACTGGATGGTTTTGGAAATACTGAGCTAAGGCAAGCTGTGGGCAAATCTGCTTAGCTAAAGTTGGAAGTGCTTAAAGGGGCAGATTCAGCATTGCTTACCAATGGACAAATCCACTTAGCTGGGATATCCATTACATAGTATTCATATGTACACAATGCTTGCACCCAGTCAACATAGCTAAGCAATGCTGAGAATTGCTTATGTTTTATTATATTGGTCTAGCACCTGTATGGGATTGATTCATCATTCATTACATAATATAGATTTGTTTACTTTCCCTAACATCCCCCAATGTGCTGTGATTAATTTATTCTTGTGTGACTATACTGTATGGGGCACTTGTGTATATATGGGGGTTTCACTAATTTATTACAATGACACCTCACATCTGGGCCTAATACACTACTCTGGTTGAGAAAAATCAGTTACTTATATGCAAAAAATTAAAATTGTAATGTTTACACATACAAAATGGAAATGGATTTGGTGAGGCTCAAACCATGAATGACTAAATGCAAGGTGTACACGCTAACCGCTACACTATTGCATGTATGCTTATGCTGGATGTCTATTGCTTTTTAACTTATCGTGCCATTTCAGCTGGGCTAAGCATAGCTAAGCAATGGCACACCCACACAGGTACACTTAAACTTTATTGCTTATATAAAAAAAATATTTGTTGTGTTTTTTTATTTATACCCTTCAGAAAATCAATGCTAATGCTGAACCTGTTTTTCTATCAGGATTCTGCTTTGTGGGACGATTGTCCCTTATGGCTTTGTCCACATTCCTTACTCCGATGAGTTGGGAGGTGTGCACTATGTGCTTATGCTAAATCTGTTATTCTATCAACTTTTGGCTTGGTAGGGACAATTGCCCCTTATGGCTTTGTCCAGATTTCTTACCCTGACGGGTGGGGAGTGTTATGTGCATTCTCGCTCATTTTAAATTGTCAAACGGCAATTCTGGAGTGCAGTGGGCATGTGTATTGTGAGAGCTCTGCTCTCAGACACATCCCCTGCGCTCGTACGCGGAACTGTATCCGTTTTACAACACGGCAGCGCGCCTTCATACACATGTATGGCATGTTGCCGTGCTGAGCAGGAACGGTCCCTGCCATGCAGGAATAACTTATTCCTGCACAGCTGCTTGCTGACTCCGGGAGCATGAGTCTACAGAGAAACAGTTAAGAATACAACACATTTGTTTTTGCAGGGGACTTCTCTGCAGCTCCATTGGAAAATTAAAAAAATCCTGCATCTGTAAATGTAACATCAGTTTGTAGTTAGCACATAAAAGTAGTAGTGCTGTGGAAGGCTTCAGCAGGATGCAGTCCTGCCCTCATAAATGGCATTCAAATTTAAGTATAATTGTATCACTTATTGCTGTTGATTTAGTACAGGTGTTGCATCAAGTCTGTAACTATGTTTTCTTATGCTGGTTCATTATTTTTTAGAATTTCAAATTCTTATTAAAATTCTTGTGAGTATATCAGCTTTCAAAGTTACAAAGTTGTAGTAATAAGCTCTGACAGAAATAATGTTGCATTTGTTCCTTGGTTTTTTAATAACCATATTTGCAAACTTCATTGCTTTAACTCTGTAATGCAGCGGGATGAAGTCCAGGCAGCATTGGAAATGACTTTGGTTTCACTAGAAGCCCCAGTGACTCAGGGAGCTGAAGCACGGGATGGGGGAGATAAATGATAGGTCAATATCCAGTTCAGGAAGAGGTGCAGAAGATGTGCTGGGGAGACAACCTGTTGTTTGCCCCCGTCCAGAATGGGATATGATCAGCATTAAAGCAGAAATGTAGATGGTAATCAGGAAGAGTCTGTTTCACTGTAGAGGTGGGACATTGCCCTAGTAATGTTTCATTCTGTATCTACACATAGTGTACATAAGCCACCATGTTCTGGGGCGTAGTTCCTTTTGCATGATTTGCTTTACATGCCCAACTGTGATATGATTGTATCCTCTAATCTATTTGTTCTACTCTCTGATTATGAGTTAACAGTGCAAAAATAGCTGCAGGGCTAATTTTTTTGTAGATGTGGGCCCCATTTTGTGAAGGTTGGTGCCAGGGTATGCTCTAGCTATATTGGCCCCATTGTCAAGATAAAAAAAAAATGAAGCCAAATATGTTTGTTACATCATGTCAAGACAGCAAATTTAAACAAAACTTGAAAAAATGGTTGCCATTTCACAGTTGCCTGAAATTGTTTATGCCAAGTATTCCTTGTGCTGTTTCCCTGTGGCACTGCCTTTTGGCCACCACTGAATAAAATGAGCCCTTGTCTAAGAGATGCTCTTACACGAGCATTTTCAGTTACCTTATAGAGTGTATTTGGAAAGCAATTTTAAGTGTCTGTATGAAAATAGTCCCATAAAAGTTGTGTTACTGCTCTAAACCTAACCAAAAAAGAAAGTTTGTGCATGTTTCAAATGCAATATTGAAAAAAGGTGAATGAAATCTAATGATGCTTTTGTATTGTCAAGCTGTATCGTGCTACATCTTCTCAAAAGGAAGATTTGTTATAATTCAGAATATTTTTCTTGGGGGGGGGGGGGTTCACTGGTTTAAAGTTTTTTTTTCCTGAAATGCTTTTTCTCCTTAGTGCATTTGCTCTCAGTGCTGCAGATGATAGTCACAGCTGAATATTATGCTTTTGTTTCCCCTTCCACCTGAACTGACTTGTCACACACTCTGGAAATCTTTCCCAGGTGCTCCTCTGAACCAGGTATTTCTTATCTGTGGAATGAATCATTATTACCCACCCTCTGATGTGTTTCTGCTGTGGCCTGTTGGTGCAGAATGGAGGTAAAGAGGCAGCTTTGGATGGAGTGAGGCAGGCCTACCATTCATTACCCAGACAGCCTCCTGGCTAATGAATACATGGACTGCTTTTCCTGCCACTCAGTGCATTGTGGTTTTAGCATGCACTAAGTTACTGTAAGTACTGACAAATGACATGCAGCTGCAGTACAGACAGGTGCACTGACGTTTTTTGGAAAATCGTCAACAGACGTAGAAACAGTATGGAATAATTGATTTTTAAGGGTCTGAAGTAATAAAAAGAAGTTCTTTAATTGTAAGAATATGATATCGAAGAGCTCAGCATCCTGTATATGACTAAATATGTTGCAGTGTATTGTTTGAAAAGAAAGAAATTTTTTTTCTCAGTGTTTTCTGGAGTAAGAAAATGGGAGATGAGGATTGGGATAGCAAACTAAATGAAATGACATGAGAGCTTTTTCTAACATGCTAGCAAGGACTGAAAAGCAGTTTGCTAGATTCTTTATTGTATATTTTGATAATTTGAATTCTGCATCTGCTTTGTCTGTATTGACAACCTGCCATGTCACTTTTATTTTACCACGGTCTGGCATGGAGGTTGAGAAGCTGATCACTGGGATATTGCTACGGAATCGTGATGTACTTCTTTGCTGTCTCAGGTTGATGCCGCTTCCTGTCTGAATACATCAATACTGATAGGGTGACTCTTTCAAGTTTCCTCATACCTACGCCCCTCAGGCTCAGTTTCATCTAATACTTAAAAATGGAATAGTTCTGAAAGGTTTACTCATTTAAATTTCGGTCTGAAGTGAGTCTCCTAGAATGCCAAATTCTGTTGCCTGAGTGGAAACATAAAGGGAGATGTCATCATGTCAAGCTGTTCATACATTTTAATATGATGCACACTATAACCTAGTTTGTATTAGAATATGAACTTTCTCATGCAAAGGTCGAAATAAGTGTTTCCCTAAACATTGTTCAGTTTAAATGATTTTATATACAGTGAAAGGCTGATCAATATCTCCCCTGTGTTAGCATAGCTTCCATGAGTGCGCCAAGGTTCATTAAATGAAATATGCTAAAACATTTTACATGCTCATTTGGCAGGATATTATTGAGCCAAAAGAAGAATATCTTTAATGAAGTAAACATTTTTAACTCGAGTGATACAGCTGATATCTGTTTTTATGCATAGGAGATGCACCATAAAGATGTTGTTGCTATAGCTGACCTTCTGAGGCCTTCTATTTGGTAATGGTCTCACTGACCTGCTAATTAAAAAAATCCTGTACCTTTTCACTCTGCATAGCATTTTCTCTTTTGTTTTCTTAGAAACACTGGTAGCAGATGGTCAGAGATTTTTCATCCTTTGAAAAGCTGCATGCTTTTCCCATCACATCAAGCATGTCTCAGCCATTATAATTAGCTTAAGGCTTTTCAGGGCCCCACAGGGATCTGTTAGAGACCTGAGCAGTTTCAATAAGAGTTTGAAACCTAAATCCTGTAAGATTAGCAAAGTCTGCAGATGGACACAATGCCATTTAACAGCAGAGATCTCTTTTACTCCTTTCATTGTAGTTTTTGTTGGTTAAATGTTAGAATATTAATGAGACTCTCTCCCATTTCTGTAGCCACTGGGTTTGTCCACCTTTGTTAGGTTGCACTGAAGTTATTTAAATGAGGTTAATATGCCTCAGGCTGTGCCAGAGATCAGACACTTTTAATTGATTTAAATTATGGGGTCTTGTTTGGGTACCTTTGAGTAATGGAAGGCAACATGTACAATTAGCCAGCTGCTACCTTGAGAGTTTTCTAAGATATTTGTCACAAAGTCTTAAGCATTGCTCACATTATGAAGCATTCAAGACCATTTTACAGATCTCTCTTTTGTTCATCACAGGAACTCTGCAAACCTTCATTTCAGGAAATAATAAAAGAAATGGTGATTGCTCTTGGTGTGTGCATATGTGTATAAATGTGTGTATCTATGTGTGTATACATCTGATTTATTGGGGGCAGTTGCAGTTACTAGTGGTTTAACTGCTGGATGCATTTAAACAATAAGCATTTGTCATGTGCCATGATATGAGTAACTTTCAGTAAATCAGCAGCTGTAGTTTGTCTAAAGATTGATAAGTCTTTGCTTGGACGTTTAACTTATGGTGCATGTTCATGCATCAGTATAACTAGCCATACCCACTTTGGCCATTTGTACACTTTCCCTTGCCACTTGTGAAGCCTCATGTGTGCCTTTTCTCATGTATGTTCAAAACTCATAGTTTGATTGCCCATCATCTGTCCTATAACAGCAGCATCCAGAATGATTGCAGTGAAGCTGTCTTGAATTCACCTACTTAAACTAATATCTATGTTTTTTCTCTCAATTTATTTCAAACTGACAAGTGGGGTTTTCATAGTTAAATGTAAGAATTTACAAAAAAGTAAAATAGTCTTGAATTTAGTTATAAACATTAGTCTATCAAACTTCTGAAATATAAATGAATATAATCACTGTAGAGTAAGCAGTGTACATATATATATATATATATATATATATATATATATATATATATATATATATATATATATATATATGTGATATAAAAAATGAGACATAATAAATCATTTCATCATATATTTTTCCCCTAACAGATTTGTTTTTTCAATTGATTTGTACAGGTTATAGGTCACATTAAAGGTGGGAAAAGTTTTGAAATTATTTATTCTGGTCTCATTTTTTATATCACAAAAACCTGGCATTTTAACAGGGGTGTGTAAACTTTTTATATTCACTGTGTGTGGAAGTGTGTGTGTGTGTATGTGTGTGTGTGTGTGTGTGTGTGTGTATATATATATATATATATATATATATATATATATATATATATATATATATATACACAGATTCACTTTATAATCTCAAGATACTGAAATCAAGACTTTTAGTATCTCGAGACTATAAAGCAGAACCTTCACAATATTGAAACCCCAAAAGCACGAAATTCAAAATTGTGACTTTGAAATACACCCTCCACCACACAAACATACATACACCTTCCTCCCCACACTACGAAAAAACAACAAAACACACACAAACACAACAACAACACAAATACACACATCTACCCTACATATAAACAGGGGGGCAAGCCCACCTGCACTTATATATACTAACTCTGAGGTTGCACTAAAAGGACAAAGACACTAAAGCCACCACTGCATCCTTTATATTCCCCTTGCACAAACACACACCACATATGTATAAACACCACCATTCTCAACACTCACACTCTTACCTACCTACCTACCCTAACCTACACCTAAAACTTCCCAACACACTCACATACACTCAAATCCCTACTCAAAACCCTTTAAAAACAACACTTACCTGAATCTCCAGATACATCCATACAATGTCAGGCAAACCATATCCCACAGCATACTGCACCTTACAAACACAACAAATCCCTTGTAGCGTGCCACCACAACTGCGGATTTGACACTTTGGATTCGATCAAGTGCAGTTTCACTCAACTGCACTTTCGGCACGTTCGTCTCAATATACTGAAATTTGAGATTTCAGTATTGCGATATAGTAAAGTGCTTATATATATATATATATATATATATATATATATATATATATATATATATACACACACACACACACACATATATATATATATATATATATATATATATATATATATATATAAATGTATTCTTTGCATATTGTGGGCACTTTAGATGATTTAATTGTTTAATTATGCTATTATGCTATACAGTTAATTAAGTAAGTACTTGTTAGTTATGGCAAGTAAGTAATATTTAATCCAGTAGTTGGGGGATTTCATGCTCATTGTTGTATTACTATAACTGGCTTGTGAAGTATATCTTAATGATTTTATTTGTAGCTTGGAAATACTTATCAGGTTTCAGCAATGTATTTCAATTCTTCAAAAATGTTTGCATGTATGATCGGAAAGGAATCTCCACAGCTATCTGCAACCACACCTAGAAAGGCTGAGATTTTGTACCTCTCTGCAGCCAAGTGTTCTAATATGGCAGGAGACCACAGAGGGCAATAAACAGCAGAAAAGAGACTTCAAATTTAACCTAAAGACAGCACTTACATCGAAAGTGATATTTATTGGTAGTGTATGACACAGGCTGTCATTCTGAACTGTATGCAGCAGGACACCAAGAACACAATTTAACATAGTATATATGGCAAAGGGTCATGCTGTGCATGGCAGCAGACTAGAAACACAGCATACCTGCTGAGACAGAACTGTATGTATACAGTGTCAGTACCACTACGTACTTTATAATGAGTATACACAAGAGCTGGTGAGCGTAGTATATCATGCAATCTCTTTCTCTGTATTATTGCACTCCGCATTTGACATAACTAGACAGTCTCTCATGATTTGGTCTGTGCACTTAATATTTAAACAGTATGCCACAAAACACACTGGTTTGAATATACAAAATGCCCACCTAGTGAGTATACACAATAATATACCATGTGCAGATTTATATACTGAGCCCAGACAATGCATATGGAAAGGTATGAAAAGTGTCTTACCATTTTTAGCATACAGAAGCACATGGCGGTCAGTACTGCTGGAAAGCATCATCCTGCATTCAGACTATATACTAGGTTCATATGTTCATAGGTAGGTACTAGGCTATCGGCCCAGGGGCCTAAGTAAGCCTAGCCGACAAGGTTTCCTGGCTTACGCCACCCAGGATAGTTAATTTCCTGTGCCTCTGTTGAGCAGAGTCAGAGAAGTGATCCCTGGGGTGTATTTCCTATTTCCCATCCACTCATCAAGATTTTTCTTGAAGAGTGCTAATGAGGAACTTTGCTTGACATAGATGGGTAGCTTGTTCCAGAGTATAGGAAGTCTCTGGGACAGGAATCTATCCCTCCAGCATGTCCTGTTTATTGTTGTGACAAGGTTTAGGTCCCTAGAGTGTGTAGCTTGGAGGGATTGGGATTTCTTAAGGTGTAGCATGTCCAACAGCTCTGGGTTTAACATAGCTTTATATGTTAGGCAGAGATCCCCTCGGAGTAGGTGATATGCTACAGAGTAAAGCTGGATTTTTTTGAGATGGTCATTGTATGGCATCTGTTTTAGGCCAGTAATCCTCTTTGTAAGGTACTTCTGGGCCTTTCCAGCTGCTGCAGATGTCTTGTGAGGTACATTCCAAAAGGGGCATTCTACTCTATAATGGGTCTAATGTGTGCTGAGTAGAGGGGAACAATGACCTCTCTTTTCCTGGATGAGAACCCTTTTGTGATGACGTGTGCCACATAGAAGGATTTCCTGACTACTGTGACGATGTGATAATCAAAGGAGAGACTACTGTCTAACTGGGTCCCAAAGTCTCTTATCATACATTTGACGTTAAGTAGACTGCCGTTTATGTGGTAGTTCAGGGGTACAGAGTTTTTACCAAAGGGGATGACAGTGCACTTTTTGGCATTGAGCTTGAGGCCATGCCTCATACACCAGACATCTGTCTCAGTGAGGCCCTTCTGTAGGATGTCCACATCATTTGTGGACTCAACTATGGCTCCTAGTTTGCAGTCATCTGCGAACTTCGTTAGCCTGTACTTGAGAGAAGTAGATAGCAAACAGGAGAGGTCCCAGGGCTGAACCCTGTGGTACTCCACTTGTCATTGGTTTGAAGTCAGATTTGGAGTCTGCAACTTTTACAGTGTGGTACTAGATATACTTGGCAAGAAACAACTGGTATGAAATGTTGCCAGCAACACTGGTTAGATATGGCACAGAAGACACTTGTGCCTCTGACTGTGAAGTGATGCACAATGCTCTCTCTCACACACACACACACACACACACACACACACACACACACACACACACACACACACACACACACACTCACTCACTCACTCACTCACTCACACACACACACACACACACACACACACACACACACACACACACACACACATACTTACCATGCTGTGTTTCTTAGTCTCGTATAAATAATTGATTGAGGAATAGGAATATGGAATTAAATAGCAGAGATGGAAAGGAGGAGCTAGAAAGCACATTAAAATAGGCATTATTTGAAGGTGTAGCCTACATTTTCAGACTTCAGTGCACCAATTCATTTGCAGTGAACACATCCATATGTCCATGAGTAATGTCTGTAGTGTGCATGTATGCAAAAGTCATAGCATGACTCTAACTATAGGTGCAGTCATACAGCCTGTAATGTTGCCAATTTGGTAATAACGTATCTTGTGAGACAAACATTATGGACATAGGCAACAACACAACTTGAATGTCTGCCCTCTGTTGTGTTACAGTGATTCCAAGGGTGTACATATCTGCATTAATGTGTAACCTGCAGAGCACTCTGTTTGGAAAATAATTTCAAGAGAAAACACAACAACATTTTTTGTATAAAGCTCACCTGTTTATCCTGTCGTAACAAGCTATACATATTACACAAGCACATATACACACACAGTCATGTTTAATACTGATAATCATCACCCTTCTCCTTTTTCCCACTTTTCTATATGGAGTCAGGATGTCACATCAGCTGTCACCACCACTCTCGATTCATTGCTACTCTTCTACCTTTTGTACAGTCATGCATGACTGTTACAGGTCTTTTCTCACAATCCATCGTTTTTGTCTTCTCCCTGACTGTCCAAAATCTTCTCATCAGATTGTCTTATGTTTTCCTGCACCTATGCCTGAACCATAGTAATCTGTTCTCTGTTAGTATATAGATAAAACATGTTCTGTTCAGCAGGGCAGCTGAAGTGTGACTACTTAGAGAAGTACATGCCTGCTACAACTACAAGCATCAGATGTTGCTTTGTTAGGTGACTTTCAGAGTTGGGTACTAGCTATAGAAATTATATATTGCCACATGTGAGTAATAGTTTGTTTTCCACATTGTGCATTGCAGTAATATAAGTGAATTCCCTGTTGCAACTTCAAGGAATGGAACAGCAGTACCAAATATTGTAAAAAAAATAAACAACAGTGTGTAAATATATTGTAAAATTAAACCTTGATTTAAATTTCAAAATAGTGACCTCAGAAGTGTGCACTTATAGAAATAAAGTGGGCTTTTCCCACTGCACATGCCAATAAAGGGTGCTATGCCCACCCCCTGATAACTGCTTTTTCTAAGAGTAGCAGGATTCTCCAAGATACTATAACCAAAACTTAGTATGCATCTGTCCATAGTCATTGTTACAGTGTCCTCATTCTGTCGATCGCAGTCATGGTCCTCAAAATGGTAACCACCCCCAAAGTTGTGTCCCTATCTGAATTCATACAAACATTTTACTGCACAGTTATAACCTTATTTGCTGTAACTAACACACAGACACACACACACACACACACACACACACACACACACACACACACACACACACACACACACACACACACACTCTCTGAGACAGCATTAGATGGCATCTGCTAAGAACAAGCTAAGCAGATTACTACACGATATACTTTACAAAAAAGCACCTAAACAAGCATGTCCAAGGGTCAGCTTCCAGTGATTTCTCCTTTCCACCTGGTGAATCTGGGCATACTGGGACAATGCAGCAACTGCCTAATGTACACAGACAACCCTCTCCTCCTACCACCCAACACTACAACCTGCAAGAGATGCACTTACATAGCCAAACTGGAAGCAAAGCTCTCTTCGGCCAAGATTGTGCTAGACAGTCAAGAGGAGAAGGTTAACACCTGCACTACACCTCAAGCAACTCATAGCCCTTCAAAACCCACACCATAAACATCCACACATAGCAACACTAAACCCACATATGTGGAGGCCCTTAACATTAACCTGCCCAAGCAACAAGGATCTCCGAAGCTGAAATGCAAACAAACACCAGTCATAACCAAAGTGACACATAGCTCACAACACCAGTGTGCCACCCAACAACAGCCCCTAAGGCAAGACAATGTACCCAACACTTTAGTCATAGGTGACTCTATAGTCAGGCACACTGATGTCCCACTCACCAGGCTGAACAAGGAGAAAATTACAGTCAGCTGCCTGTCGGGTGCCAGGATCCACCACATAATGCATGCACTCAAGTCACTCCACAACAAGTACAAATACGACTCTGTCATTGTCCATGCTGGAGTGAATGACTTGAGATGTACCTCCCTGGACTACATGAAAAGAGACATGGAAGAGCTCTCGGATCATGTGGCCCAGGTAGGTATGACCCTAGCCCTGAGTAGCATCCTGCCTTCACCCAGAATGATACCACAGTATAAGGACAAAATGATTGACTTCAACAATTGGTTAAGCTTCTAGTGTCATTCAAAGGGGATCCAGTATCTATCTGCCTGGGAAGACATGATCGACAAACCACGATGCTTTGCCAGAGATGGTCTGCACCTGTCATCCCTGGGATTCAGGTTACTGGCTAAAGCTCTTGCCACCCCTATAGTGCCTTTTTAAGGCAAGTTTCAAAGGACAAAACCACCACCGTAACAGATACAAGCATGCAAAATCTGAAGGTAATGCTACTCAGTGCGAGAAGTGTAAACCTCAAAATGCACTCTCTCAAGGCACTCCAAAAAATGGAGAACATTGATATCTGTGCAGTAACTGAGACCTGGTTCAAGGCTCCAGAGAGCACCCCTGCAATACCAGGCTGCAACTCTTACCACACTTTTCAGCCACAAAACCAAGACTGAAACACTAAAGGTGGAGGAGTGTCCATATTCACCAAGGATATTCACACCTCCAGGCTAGTTGCCCAACACAATGCATCTGAAATTATCCAGGTGCAACTAACACTAGGAAAGACTGCAATCCAAATTGTAGCTTGCTACAGATCCCCCACCATGCCCCCCAGATTCTCCCTGCACCTTTCTAAACATACTGGAAAATGTTAAGATACAACCAAACACCCTAATACTGGGTGATTTCAAGTACCCTGCCATTAACTGGGAAAACTACTTGGGTACAAACTCCTTTTTCCAGCCGTTCTTGGAATTCATAAATTCCAACGCCCTGGATCAACTAATCCATTGTCCCACCAGAGGCTCCAATATCCTAGACCTGGTCATTACCAACATGGGAGATAGATGCTCCACACCAGTGGTCACCCCCTCATTGGTCAGGTCTGACCATAAGCAAATCATCCTTGACATCCACATCCCACCCCCACCCCCCAGTAAGGAAACCTCCTTAAAAAACTTCTCCAAAGCCAACTTCATGCTACTGAAGTCAGAAGTGACAAACTTCATGACACCCATGCAGACGGGATCTGAAAGTTCTACTGCAGAATCCTACACTAAGGCACTGTACGAGCACATCCACTCATGCATGAATCGTGCCATCACAAATAGAACCAAGATGCTCTCCTCCTAAAAAAGGATGCCAATTTGGTGGTCCCCTGCTATAAACACACTGTACAACAGAAGGACGAAACTGTTGCAGAAAAGAGGAAAATCCCACGATGCAAAAAACTCCCTTACCAGCCTCAGTAAGAAGCAGAGATCCCTCATAAAATCCTCAAAAGCTAGTTACGAAAATAAAATTGCCAAAGATTCCAAAGACAACCACAAGGCATTCTATAGTTATGTCAAGAATTTAAATGGCAACGCTCAAATCTGCTCTGACCTACAACACAATGGCATTAAATATACTGATCCCAAGGATATTGCCAATATCCTGGCAGATCGATTTAGTACCAACCTCTCCCCTCTCTCACCCCCTAAAGGGCCCATCTCAATACCAAAAGATTGCCAAATTCCGGTAATCACGGCCACACAGGTAGAAACTGCACTCTCCAAAGCTAAGAATACAACATCCATGGGACCAGATGACATCCCAGACTGTGTACTACATGAACTACAAAATGAACTGGCACCTCACCTAAGTGTCATGTTTAATCATAGCCTCACCTCAGACTTCGTGCCTACTGAGTGGTGCACAGCTACAGTTATCCCACTCCACAAGGGGGGATCCATCTTGGATCCCGGGAACTACTGTCCCATTTGTCTGACGAGCCTGATCTGCAAGGGCATGGAATGCATTATCATGGAACTTATAAACAAAGACATTGGCAACCTTCAAACACTGGACCCCACCCAGTTTGGGTTTGTGAAGGGCCGATCTTGTTTCCTGAACCTGATTGACTTCTTTGAATCAGTCTCCAGAGCTGTGAACGAGGGTAAGGCAGTCCATACAGCCTATATGGACCTCACCAAGGCCTTCAATACCATCCCCCACTCTGGAATCATAGATAAACTTACTAATCTGGGCATAAATCCCTATGTCACTCGATGAGTTGCCAACTGGCTTACTGACAGAACCCAAACTGTAAAAGTAGCCGACTTCCAAATCCAGCTCCAGACAAGTGACAAGTGGAGTACCTCAGGGTTCAGTCCTGGGACCACTCTTGTTTGGCATCTATTTCTCTGAAGTACAGGCCAACACTAAGGGACTCTGGCTAACAAAGTTTGTAGACGACTGCAAACTGGGAGCCATTATTAAATCACCAAATGATGTGGATATTCTACAAAAGGGCCTTACAGAAACAGATGCCTGGTGCCAGAGCCATGGGCTCAAGCTTAATGCCAAGAAATGTATAGTTATCCGCTTTGGAAAAAAACATGTACCCATGAATTACCACATAGGTGGCAGTACACTAAATATCGAAAATGTGATGAGAGACTTAGGGACACAGGTGGACAGTGGTCTCACTTTTGATAACCACATCGCCACAACAGTCAGGAAATCCTTCTATGTGGTACACCTCATCACTAAGGGCTTTTCATCCAGAAAAAAGGAGTTCATTGTCCCACTGTACTCATCCCTCATTATAGAGTATAATGCCTCGTTTGGTATGTACCTCGCAAGACATCTTCAACAGCTGGAAAGGCCACAGAAATACCTCACTAAAAGAATCACAGGCCTAAACCAGATGCCATATGCTGATCGTCTAAAAAAACTCCAGCTATACTCTGTGGCATATCGTCTACTCAGAGGCGATCTCTGCTTAACTTACAAGGCCTTGTCAAACCCTGAGCTGTTGGACATGCTCCACTTAAAGAAATCCCAAATCCTCAGAGCTACATGCTCCAGGGATCTAAACCTTGTCATCACAATGAAAAAAACATGCTGAAGGGATAGGTTCCTGACCCAGAGACTCCCCATACTGTGGAATAGACTGCCCATACATGTCAAGCAGAGTGCCTCCTTGGCCCTCTTCAGAAGGAACCTTGATGATTGAATGGGAGATAGGAAATTCATCCCGGAGATCATGTCAGTCACCCTACTAGACAGGGGTCCAGAGAAGTAAATATTGTGGGAAGAAATATCCAGGGAATTGTTATAGCTAGGCTTGTATAGGCCCTAGGGCCGATAGCCTAGTACCAACCTATGAACATACAAAAATCCACATATTAGTCATCAGTTTTGATCTGTTTATTTGCTAACATTCTGCAGTTTGTGCCACAGTTTTAATTATATTTTCTCCAACAACACAACATTTTCAGTGAAACTGTATCCTTTGGTGCCACTTTGTCTCTCTCTCTTTTTTTTTACATTTCAGTAACAGCTGTATCCCAGGTTTCACTGTGGAATAGTATTCTGATTATTTACTTGTCTATCTCTTTAGACAATGATTGCCACATACTGTACTCCTTCCCCCACCCATGTAAACTTTTCAAAAATTGCTAGACATGTCTTTAGATGATAGATTCACTGCTCATGGCATTTATGCTTTAAAATTGCTATGGGGAAAAAATAATAAATCACAACTGTTACTGGACAAGATCCATAAGTCATTTATGTAAGGTTAGCATCTGGATTAGACTTCCACCCTTGGGGGGTGGGGGGGGT
This sequence comes from Protopterus annectens, assembly GCF_019279795.1. NCBI lineage: Eukaryota > Metazoa > Chordata > Ceratodontiformes > Protopteridae > Protopterus > Protopterus annectens. Next base: position 298,174,288 of record NC_056727.1, on the reverse strand, counting down.
CAGTGTTTGACTAACTGGAGATGGAATATTTCAGGGCAGTCCTGTGTGGCATCATCCATAATGGCACAAGGGATTCCTGTACTTTATTTACACTGTGGTCACTATTCCTGTAGCTAGATGCAGGACATGCAGCACTTATATGCCTTCTTTACTCTTGGCACTGAATGGGCTCCATTTTTTTAAACAGTTTTGCCATTTCATTAGTGTAGCATTGCATGACTGATATTTCATTAATTTATTAATTTTTATTTGTTCATTTATTCCTGTTCTTAACTGGGATAATCCAGTTTGGAAGATTAACCCCTTGCAATGGAGTCCTAGGGAGAAAAGCTGCACAGAAGGACTAATATAACATATATGGCGTGAGAAATCAAAATAAACAGTCAAATACACAGTGGGTTTGAAGGGACAGATACAAAGTATAACAGCAGAAAAGGTGTTGCAATAGGTAATGCAACGTATTTACAAATATTTACATATATATTGTTAGGAAGGCATCATCAACTGCAAAATAGGAAGGAGCATGCATGGGAAAGTTGGTTAAAGTAAAATGAGAGAAAGAGATTGGGGTAGTGGACGGAAAGAAGTAAACTATCAAAAGTAGTAGGGGGTGGTTTGGGTGTAGATGGATAGATGAGGGTAGTTAAGGGAAGTTGACTAGACAGAGGTTGGATACTTGAAAAAGGGGATAAATTGAGGGAGGAAGAAGAATGACAGGAGTAGTACCACTGGAGAGTGGAAGTGTTTGGGATGACAAAAGTGGGAGAACAAGAAGGAGTTGTAGTATAAAATGATAAGGGGAGAGAAATGTGTAATAGTATGTCAAGGTTGTAGAAAAAGACAAAAGTGAGTGTAGAGGGGCAGTCGATGTAAGAGTGGAGAATAGGTAGAGGAGTAAGGCTTAGTTGAAGGTGGTTCTTGGGGTAATTGTTTCAACTCTGAGAGCAGTATGAGTGTGACTGGAAGACAGCTTGTAGATATGCCACTGTGGAAGGTAAAACCATGATGTTCTGTAGTCCTATCTAGCCTTCATTCTTACATATGGGTTCAGAGACGATCGTTGGCTCCGACTCTGTCTATTACAAAGCTCAAAGTCTCTTAGTTGGCTTGTGGTAGGTAGGTATCCTATAGTGTACTGGTACAATCCCCAGATCTCATTTGCCGCGTCTACAAGTTCTTGCTGATATTGTTATTCCTAGGTGTGCGATTATTTAGGACCTTGTTTTCTAGTCCTTGTGTATATATATATATATATATATATATATATATATATATATATATATATATATATATTGTGTGCAGTGTTTTTGCCAGCCTTGTTACACAGTTGCTCTGCGGCCTGTGTCTAGGGCCTGTGTTCTTTTCTATTTATTAGAAAGTTAAACTTGTGTGCAGTGTTGTTTTTCCGCTTATTATGACTGCTTAGTTTCTGACCTTTTCTACGACTTTGCATATCTAGCTAGGTCCGTTTAAGTTAGAGGATCTAGTACTCTGCTATTTTTCTTTTTTCTCAGGGCTAGGCCCGTTTAAGTTAGAGGACCTAGTCCTCGCGTGTCTGTTGTGTATTGCTTGTTACTTAGCTTTCCAACATGTCTAAAGACTCAAAAGACCACAAACCTTCGGGTTTTAAAAAATGTATAAAGTGCTCCCAGAAGATGTCAATTACGGATGGCCATAGTAATTGTGTATATTATCTCAGTGCCATTCATTTGCAGGAAACTTGCCTATTCTGTCATTCATTCAGCTCCAGAGTTCTCCAGGAGAGGAAGAACAAGCTAATCTTGAAAGGTCTCCTCAAGCCTTCCTTCAAGGAAGACTTAGCGAGTTCATCTTCTTCATCAAAATCCCATTCTTCCAAGAGAGAGAAGGTTAAGTCGGCCAAAAGTCATTCCCTGGTGCTGACTAGTATTTCAGAACCTCCTCCAAAACAATCTAAACTTGATCAGACTTCTACCTCCTTGGCTCCACTGTCCTTAGAGCCAGTCAAGGCTATTGATGTTGGCACATTGGTGTCAGCCCAAAGCCTTTCAGAGCCGACCACTGAAAAACTACATCGGAGCCTTTTCAAAGATCCTTTGCCGGTCTCCCCAACCATAAGATCTCCAGTTCTGCAAAGATCCAGATCGCCTACCCTGTCATCCAGATCCTCTAGGAGCCTGTCAGAGGAAGATGTGGAGAGAGTAGTTCTTAGACTCCTGAAGTCATCTGCTTTGCCCAAATTGTTGTTGGCTCTGACTCAGTCAGTTCCGGAGCCACCTGAGGTCATTCTCCCTGTTGTGGTTCCTCCTCCAACCCGAGTCAGGCCTTCGGAGCTGGACTTTTCGGTACCACTTGTTGTGGAACCCTCGGTTCCAGCTCGCCTCATGACTCTCTCAGAGCCAAGTTCCAACTCCGACACCTTCGACACCATCAGTGGTGTCTATGAGCCAAAGCTCACCGGTCGGCCCCGACAGGGACACTTGGCCCCAGACCTCTTCGGTTCCGAGTCTCCCTCTTGGTGCATCGGCTAGGGTGAGCTCAGACCCTACATCGTCTCAGAGCCAGTTGCTCTGGAGCCAGTGACTGCCTCCATTTCCTCAGAGCCGTGGCTGTCTTCGTAGCTGGAGAGATCGGCTTTTGAGATGATGAGGAGTGTGCTGTCTCATTCATCAGCTCCTTGCAAGGGTACCACTGCTCTTCCCCCTCATGCCCCGACCTCTGTCTCAGCACCTACCCTCTCTATCAACAGCAGGAACCTGCAGCCTCAGGAGCCCCCAGTGGGTGGCCCCAGTCTTCCGAGAGCTCCCCAGAGTACCCTTCTGTGGAGCCCCCTCAGAGGAGGACATGCAAGAGGAAGCATGTAGACTCCCAGGATGAGTACATCACTTCAGACACTGATCTTGACAAGTCAGAAGGATCCCCCAAGTCGTCCTCTGATGATGTCTTCTTTGTAGGCATCTTAGAGATCCTTAAGTAGAGAGGCGGCTGGTCCACTGTCACCCCTTCTGATGAATCAGTGTACCTGAAGGCTTTCGGATCTCATCCTTCAGCCTCTTGGTTGTCTCCACCTTTTGATGAACTTTTAGACCTCATTAGTCGGAAGGTGTGGGAGACTTCTAATGCCATAGAGCCAGTTCCCAGAAGACCCAATAAATTTCTGTCTGCCCCCAAAGAGAAAGATTTTTTGTCCAAGGGTGTGCCTGTAGATGCCATGGTGGTGGCGGTGGCCACTAAGAAGGAGCTAGCGGAGACTTCTTCATCTGTCCATCCACCGAATAAGGAATCTCAAATGATGGATAGATATGGGAAGCGTATCTTTTCTTCAGCGGCTTTCACACTCAGATCGCGAAACTATCTAACACATTTTACGAGGCTTCAAAGAGATCTCCTTAAGGAGTTGGGAGATACTCTACAAGGTACATCTACTGAAGGAGTCCCTGAGAAGGTGTCTGCTCAGTTGTCCACCTTAAATTCCTTCATGAATTCCTCCATGAGGCTGATTTCTTATGCAGTCAATGGAGCGAGTAGGACAGCGGGTTCAGGAGTTTCCCTTACGAGACACTCCTGGATGCGCTTATGTAATTTTGCGGAGCTGTTCAAGTCTACCAATACCTCCTTTGACGGTTCTTCATTGTTTGGACCTAAGGTAAAAGATACACTCACCAGGTGCGAGCAAGAAGGGAAAACACTCTCTGCCATGGGAGTACATTTTACTGTCCCCTCTAGACCATATCCTAAAGGTCAGAGAGGTGGTAAGATGTGGTTCAAGAAGTCCCAGAGATTTTTTCTGGATGCACAGGGTTACTCCTCCTTCAGATGCAGAGGAGGAGGAGCAAATGGTAGATGCCTTAGAGGCAGGGGCAGGCTGCAAAACCAGGGAGGCCGCGATTCGTTTCAAGGCTCCTGATGTGGAGCCCAGCTGTGCTTCTCTGGAGCCAGTCAGGAGTTGCATATTTTGTATCCACAAGCCTAGCTAACCATCCCCCAAGACAAATGGGTGCAAAGAATAATCACCAGAGGTTACTCCATACCCTTTTTTCTTCCAACCTGCATTCCCAAGAAAATCCAGGATGTTCCACCCAATCACAGGGATCAAGCAACTGTAGAAGTGAAAAAGTTGCTCGCAAACAGAGTCATCCAAACCATCCCTGCAGACCAGATAGGATTCGGAACTTACTCCAGATTCTTTTTAGTGCCAAAATGTACAGGGGACTGGAGGCCCATCTTGGACCTCAACAAACTAAACAAATTAATAAAGAAGGACAAGTTCCGGATGGTGACACTGCAGTCGATACTCCCTCTGTTAGGGAAAAACAATTGGATGTGCTCCATAGACCTCCAAGATGCGTACTACCATATAAAAATGGACAGAGCATCAAGGAGCCACCTACGCTTCCGGCTGGGAGCCAGTCACTACCAATTTCGTGCTCTGCCCTTTGGTCTCACAACAGCCCCCAGGGTGTTCACCAAATGTATGGGAGTAGTGACAACTCACCTGAGACGTCTAGGATTCCAAGTGTTTCCATACCTGGACGACTAGCTCCTGACTGCCCCCACCAGGCATCTACTCCTTCAAGCCAGAGATTCCACTATCCAACTTTGTTCCCAGTTGGGGATTACAATAAATTGGGAAAAGTCTGCCTTATTGCCCTCTCAATTTGTGACTTTTATAGGCGCAGAAATAGACACAGTCACCATGTTAGCTCATCTACCTGCAGAAAGAATGCAGAACCTCAGACAACAAGTTATCTGTCTACTTCCTCTACAGAAAGTCAAGTCAAAGACAGTGTTGAAACTCTTAGGGACCATAGCCTCCACCATAATATTAGTCGCTCTCACCAGATTACATATGCGAATTCCCCAATGGCTTCTATCGTCCCAGTGGTCCTTTCAACAACTGCCTCTATCTCACCACATTATCATAACAGATTCTTGCAAAAAGGACCTCCGTTGGTGGATTCAACCCCACCAACTAACAACAGGTACTCCATTCCTTCCTCACCAAGCCATTGCTACTGTGACCACGGATGCGTCACAGATAGGGGGGGGGGGGGCATTATCTAGGTAGGACTGTGCAAGGCACATGGCAAGATCACGAGGCTCACCTGCATATCAATGTCCTAGAGATGAGAGCAGTGCTTCATAGCATTGCAAGCACTTCATGACTCTCTTCCTCTAGGGACGATAGCAATCCTGTCAGATGACATTGCAAGCACTTCATGACTCTCTTCCTCTAGGGACGATAGCAATCCAATCAGATGACATTGCAAGCACTTCATGACTCTCTTCCTCTAGGGACGATAGCAATCCAATCAGATGACATGTCAGTGGTATGATATCTCAACAAACAAGGTGGAACCAGATCTTACCCCCTTTGTTGAGAGGCACTTCATGTTTGGGAGTGGGCAATCTCTTCCCAATGCTTTCTGGGGGCAACGCACATTCCAGGAACAACCATTGTGATAGCTGACAAACTCAGCAGGGCAATCTTGATGCCTCACGAGTGTTCTCTGAATCAGGAAGTAGCGCAACAGAACTTCTGCAAATGGGGACAGCCTTGCTGTGATTTCTTTACCAGTCCAATCAACTCCAAATGCAGCAGCTACTTTTCCCTTATCCTCCCTCCGGGTGAGTCACCGAGAGACGCACTTGTTCACGATTGGCCCCTGGGACTCCTTTATGCTTTCCCTCCCTTTCCTCTCATATCCAAAGTGATTCAGAAAGCAAAGTTATTGGGAAGCAAAATGATTCTCATCACTCCTTACTGGCCTTCTCAGATTTGGTTCCCCCTTCTTGGGCCTCATCTACTAGACAATCCATGGACTCTGGACACAGTGCCAGACCTCTTGACACACAAAAATATAAACACAATGCACCAAGGTAACACACAATAACGTTTAATGAAAACAAAAAGTAAAAGACAGAGGTGAGCGCTTTCACAACAATAGTTGCTTCATCAGACAAAGATCAAGTGAATAGCACTGCTTAAATAGGTAAAAAAACAATTATCTCATGAATTAATGATGTCATACACCAAAAGTTATTTAAAGAGACAGTTACAACGTGAGCATAGTAATGTTATGAATAAGATATAAAATGCTGAATAACTACTGCATAAAATACATTTGCATATGCATAAAATGTAATATAATAAAAGTAACAATAAAAATAAAAATGAACAATAAAAACTGTCAATGTTTAAGGCGTCTAGCTTTCAAGAGTGGAATCAAAGAGGTGGTACCATTGAGGCCTGGGTATCTTTCTGCATTAAGTTTCAGTATCCATTTCTGTTCATGGCTCTCTGTAACATTTACTATATCTCCACCTCTCAGATTTCTATATATGTGTTGCAAGACAAAGAATTTGAAGGAATGAGAAGAGTCTGTGCACATAACATGATTAGCAAGTGAATTTGTTTACTTATTATTCCTAATGTCACGGATATGTTCTAAAATTCTGTCTTTAAAAAGCCTATTAGTTTTGCCAACGTAGAACTACATTCAGAGAAATAAGTGTATCTGATAGCAATGATTACTCTTTTTGTAATTTGACTTCAGAAGAGCAGAGAGCTCTGAAAGAATTAAGGAATTTACACTCTGTGGTTATTAAGCAAGCAGATAAGGGTGGTGGTATAGTTCTCTTAGATAAAGAACTATACATACAACAAATGGAAAAACTTTTATTAAATACTGATACATACCAGTGCATTTCTAAACCTGCTGTAAATGCAATTATTGATAAAGTTTCGTTTTTCCTTTTTGATCTACTTATTACTGGTTTAATTGATGAACCACTTTTTAAATATTTTAATATTACTAAACCTGTTGTCCCTAGTATTTATGGTCTACCTAAGGTGCATAAAGATCTTTACACGCCACCAATGCGGCCCATAGTCTCAGGGGCTGGCTGGTGCACTGAACCCCTTTCTATATATGTTGAAGGCAGTCTACATGGCCTTTTAGAGAATTGTCATACTATACTATACTAAGGGATACCAAGATGTTCTTAACAAGGTTACATAACAGAATGGATAGTATTGATACGGATTTAGATTTTGTCTTGGTTACCATGGATATAGAATCACTATTCACCAGCATACCCAAAACATGTGGCATTGAAATGACAAGAGAGTTTCTGACAGTTAACAAGTGTTTTAATAATACCAAAATTCAATTGATTTGCAGTTTACTAGAAATCATCTTGGAAAATAACATTGTTACGTTCCAAGAACAGTTTTATTTACAGAAGGTTGGCGTAGCCATGGGGACTCCCTGTGCCAACAGCTACGCCAACCTTGCCTTGGTTTGCTGGGAAGAAGTTAACATTCTATCTGACAAGAATCCTTTCGTAGGACAAGTACTATGGTATGTACGTTTTGTACGTTTTGTTATGGAAAGGTAATGGTTCGGACTTTACCTCATTTTTACAATACCTACACACCACCACTGATTTTTTGAGATTTTCTCACCAGATCTCTGCCACTGACATCAACTTTCTTGATGTACACATTACTAGATCTAGTTTAAATCAGTTAAATAGTACTATTTATTTTAAACTGACCAGAAAGAATACACTTTTACATAAATCCAGCATGCACCCTAGACATATACCTAAGAATGTACTTAAAGGCCAAGTCTTTAGGACCTTAAGGCTACATGATAAAAATGAGGAAGCAGAGATTGCACTTAACAGTTTAAAATCTGATTTTCTGGAAAGGGGTTACCATGATACTGACATTGATAAGACTATTTCCAATGCTTGGCAAATGAGACATACCAGATGTAGACCATACTTTCAGTCTACTAGGATTGATTCTGCTGATAACAATGTCATTCCAACTAGTAATGATTTTAGAGTTGTGTTCCAATTTGCTAGTAACATTAACCAATACACTGATGTTATTAGGAGACATTGGCATCTGTTACAAGAGGTCCCTAACCTTAATGCCACAATTGCCAATACTGCACGCTTTAGCTTTAGGAACAATAGGTCACTTAAACAGTATCTTTGCAACAGTGAACCACGCAACACTACATGCATTTCCACCCGTCACGGCACTTTTCCATGTAGATCATGTAGTGCATGCCCATATATTTACAGTAAAAACATATATATTCATCCAACCAGACATTTTAAACTACATTCCAACACTTATTCAGATTGCAAGACTACTGACGTCATTTACTTTTGTTTTTGCCAGCAATGTCCTGCCTTCTACGTTGGCAAAACTAATAGGCTTTTTAAAGACAGAATTTTAGAACATATCCGTGACATTAGGAATAATAAGCAAACAAATGCACTTGCTAATCATGTTATGTGCACAGACTCTTCTCATTCCTTCAAATTCTTTGTCTTGCAACACATATATAGAAATCTGAGAGGTGGAGATATAGTAAATGTTACAGAGAGCCATGAACAGAAATGGATACTGAAACTTAATGCAGAAAGATACCCAGGCCTCAATGGTACCACCTCTTTGATTCCATTCTTGAAAGCTAGACGCCTTAAACATTGACAGTTTTTATTGTTCATTTTTATTTTTATTGTTACTTTTATTATATTACATTTTATGCATATGCAAATGTATTTTATGCAGTATTTATTCAGCATTTTATATCTTATTCATACCATTACTATGCTCATGTTGTAACTGTCTCTTTAAATAACTTTTGGTGTATGACATCATTAATTCATGAGATAATTGTTTTTTTACCTATTTAAGCAGTGCTATTCACTTGATCTTTGTCTGATGAAGCAACTATTGTTACGAAAGCGCTCACCTCTGTCTTTTACTTTTTGTTTTCATTAAACGTTATTGTGTGTTACCTTGGTGCATTGTGTTTATATTTTTACTTATTTTTTTGCACCTTGGTTTTACCCGCAGCTGTTTCTTTTTTGTTTCTCTCTTGACACACATGTCAGGCTCCCTTGACCCCTGCCTCCACACCCTGAACTTGACAGCGTGGCTGCTCCAATTCCTACCCTAGTCAGGCTTCATGATTTTTCACCTGTTGTGACCCACATCCTCACTTCTTCGCATAAACCTTCCACTAGGAAGCTATACTCTAGCAAATGAAGAAGGTTTTCCATCTGGGCCGAAGAAAGGAATGTAGATCCTTACACTGCATCCATCCCAATGGTTTTAGAATTTCTGTCTGAACTCTTCCATCAGGGGTCTGCTGTTGCCACAGTTAGGGTTCAATTGGCAGCCATATCTAATTTTCATCTGGGTCAACATGAGTCTTACCTGATATCACACAGATTTTGTAAAACCATCCTTAAAGGTGCTACTTTTTTGCTGAGACCCCCCTTTCAGGAACTGGTAGCTTTATGGGATCTGAACTTTGTCCTGACCAAACTAACTTCACCGCCTTTTGAACCTGCTCATTCATGCCTACTGAAATTTTTGTCTTGGAAGACTGTTTCTAGTAGCCATCACATCAGTTAGACGAGTATCAGAGTTACAAGCACTGTCTATAAAGTCCCCTTATTTGATTTTCCACAAAGTCAGAGTTTCTCTTCATACAAATCCTTCCTTTATCCCTAAAGTTTGCTCTCACACTAATTTGAACCAAGCTATAGAATTACCAGTGTTTTTCCCTAATCATTCTAACACAACAGAATGCAAGTTTCATCATTTGGATGTTCACAGGCAGTTACAGTTCTACCTTCACAGGACTAAGGAACTCAGAAAGTCAGACCAATTGTTCGTATCCTTTTCTGATTATAGACTAGGTTTACCTGTCTCTAAAGTTACTCTGTCGAATTGGATTTCGAGCTATATTTCTTTCATTTACTCCTCCAATGAAAAATCTGTACCATTCAAGATTAAGGCTCATTCTACCTGATCCCAGTCTACATCTGCTGTCTTCCAAGCCAGAGCTCCAATTGACAGTATTTGTGCATCAGCAACTTGGACTACCCCTCATACCTTTATCACTCATTACAAATTGGACCTGACCTCAAGGGGTAGAGCCTCCTTTGGTTCCACGGTACTCAGGAGTATTTTTCCGTGAGCCACCCAAGAATAAGGTGCTAGGGACGCTGCCCATATGTAAGAATGAAGGCGAGATAGGACTACAGAACATAAAGAAGTTATGTACTCACCATAACGTTCCATGTTTGTAGTCCATCTCGCCCTTCATTCTTACCAACTCTCCCACCTACCCCCGTCCTGGAAGGATCTGGAGACAGGATAGTCTTACCTTGGTAGGGTGGAGACCTTTCATTATTGTTGTTCTTTCTGGATAACATTATTTCTGTCTATCTATAGTTTAGCAGCAAAAAAGATCTGGGGATTGTACCAGTGCACTATGGGATACCTGCCTAGCCACGAGCCAACTAAGAGACTTTGAGCTTTGTGATAGGTAGAGTCAGAGCAGAGGATCGGCTCCGAACCCATATGTAATTATGAAGGGCGAGATGGACTACAAACATGGAATGTTATGGTGAGTACATCACTTCTTTTTTTAGCACAGTGACAGTGGCATGCTTTGCTAAGGTCTAGGTTTAGGTTAACATTTGAAATTGGATTCTGTTGTCAGCAGAGGCAGAAGACAGTTTCACAATTTGGCAATGTGAAATGCATACAGGAAATTGCCAAAATGCCCTATCCAGTATCAGCTGCAAACTACTAAGCAATGACACACTTTCCAATACGATGCACTCTGTACATTGTCATTACTCATGCAGAAGAAGAAAATTAAGTGACCTTTGAAAATAAGTTACTTAGCAAGATTACTGTTGCTACAGACTCTTACAAACAGTAGAAGTGATAACCATGGTGATTCTAGTTGTGACAGGATGTATTCGTGTAATCACTGTACCAGCTGACGTACTCTGCCATTTTCTGTTTGAATGAAAAAGACCCTGTCATTTTTTTCATTTTAATTTATAAGAAGGGTGTATGTTTTTGCATTGATAATTATAATCTCCTACTTTAATGATACCCATCAATGTGTATGTTGTATTTAGTTATTCAACATGCTTCTTCGTGAATGGCATTTGAGCAAAGGAAAAAAAAAACAGGTGGAATGCAATTTATTTCAGAGGTACAAAATTAAAGTAAGGTTCAAATTGTAAAACAAAAATGCAGTGCTTGTGTCAAGGTAGCAAGATTCACTCAGTTGTGACACAATTTATAAAAAGCACAGATGAATGTAAACATTAACTGTGCCATCTATTATGCATGCCTTCATGGGGTAACGGCAAGAAAATGTCGTCGTATATGATGGCTCCGTACAAGAAAATGGCGTTGTATATGATGGTTCCATACATATCTACATATCAAAAGATGGCGGACTTTAATAAATTAACAGTTTTGTTTTTGAGAAAGGTATTTTAGATAGCAGAATATTGCACTTAAATACCAAAGAAAAAATAATAATTTGGATGCCTGAGCATCAGGAAAGCTAAAAGAAAAGGATTATTCAGTAAGTTATTTGCTGCCTGGTAACACAATGATGAGCTGTTTCTCTGAAGTGCATGTTACCCAGCTTTGATTAGTGTCCCATGTGTTGCAGTCAGCTTGGTGGGTATGAGGCATGACAGAGATGGAGACTGGTTTCTGAGAAGTGTGTGTGTGGATGAAAAGGAGTTCCTGACTGTAGGTGAAGGTGTGAAGTGGCACCACCAACATATAGCACAGATTTCACTGACCTCTGAATTTAGTTAGTCTTTCACTAGGACTGTAATTATACTGACCTGAGCTGTGATTGAAATTGATCCATTGTAATCAGCACACTACCCTGTTAAACAAACATAAAGAAAGAGAGAGTGAAGGAAACTTATGCCAGATGTAATGCTTGCTTATGTGTGTTGTATGCTCTATGGTCCATTTTGGGAGAGGGATTAATAGAGTACAGAAAGAAAACATCATCTAAATACTGCAGATAATAAAATACTGAACTATCCTGAAATTCTCTGTCTTTCTCTAAGTCAAAGTTGAAGTGATTTCTTCTCCAGGTATTGGCTGTGGTCTGGGGAATAAGCCTGGCATGGAAAACTGAGTGAAGGAAGGGGTTTGGAGATGTGGCAGATGGTTAGCTTGTGGTTTACAAATAGCATAAAAAGCAGAGAAGGTTATTGAAAGAATAGAAAAAAGGACATAAAAACAGGGAGTGAAGGTGTTTAATTGGTAAGATGAGAGAGAAATTACAGAAGTATAGCACAGGCGAGGAAGAAAAGAATGCCAATCGGTTCAACATTGGAGATAGGAAATGTGAAGAACAAAAATCACTATGAATCTCCTTATTTATTTATGTAACTTATCTGCATACAACTAATGTGCAGACACTACATCAAATATTATTTTATTAAAATTCGTTAGATACTTACAGTACTAAACAAATGCTTTATAGAATATACGTTGTTTTATGTCTGGATTTATAGCTTTATTGCATTTGCTTAACTCAAAGTCCACAAAGAGCTTTGTTAATGAGAATATGATATACCAAAGAGGCTGAGACTGATACAGACCTCTCTGACAGAGCTGTGTGCCTTACCACCTGTCACCCACCTAACGCACTACAATACTGTGAGAGCGAGGGTACGTTCTGGCACATAAACACTTGCATAAGTAAACAATGGCTCCCAGTGGAAGAAATGAAGACACTCTAAGGGCAATGCTTAGCACAAACACATCTTCACATCTGATGAAAAGAACATTTTGCCATCTGCTCCTTTTGAATAGTATCTGCAAATAAAATTGCTTAGCATTTTTCTAACCTGAAATGATACTCAGACAGGTCCTTCTATAAGAGAAGCTGCTTACATGGCTGCCAGGATTGAAGTGTTTAACTACATTAACACTAATGGTAGTTTGATGTAGTCTTAAGGGCATGAAACAAAAGGGCAAACCATCAAAATAGTGATTCAGAAACTGTGAGGGACTGAACATCAAAGCAACAGATGTTCAGTCCCTCACAGTTTCTGATCCACTATTATGACAACTACAAGCTGGAGACTACACCGCTGTATAAAAGGATGAACTTGTAGGGACTGAAATCAGTGTACATCATTTAGCTTCTTTGAAACATTTGCTGATTACTTGCTTCTAGGTGTTGCACTTTTTTATATTTCTAATTATATGTAAGTGGCTGACACTATCACAAAGCGTTGCTTAAGATAATAAAAGAGGGTGACTAAGAAATAAGCCCAATTTTTCCTGACTGCATTTCAACATTTACACGTCCCTTAAATTATTTTTAAATTTTTGCCTAATCTATTTATTGATATTCTGGCTAAATGGACTTTTCTGTGGGTTTTTCAAGCCATATTAGGTACACACACATACACACACACACACACACACACACACACACACACACACACACACACACACACACACACACACACATTAGCAGTAATTATCTGCATCTATCGCTATATCATTCTCTGTCTATGTATGTAGGCATGTATACACATCTCTCTCTCTCTCTCTCTGTCTTTCCCTATAGATGGATAGATAAAGGTATATAAATTTAACTGTAGATATACATATATAAATAACAGGTATAGTCTTGTCAACCATGCTTTTCTGAAGAAATCTGGAGATCCCTGCAGCTATGAGGCGGGGATCTCTCCACTATGCCATTGTGCAGCCTAGATCAAACTGCATGTGATGCAAATGATTTTAAATGTAATTTGTGGAATTCTCTGTTGATTTCTTTTTGTAGCACTGTCACTTAAAGCATTTGAAATGCTATTAAATTCAAGGAAGATTGTTGGAGACCCTAAAAATGTAAATAAATGCTGAGTTCAATGTCAGCTTACAGTGCTGAAAACAATTTTACAAACTGCTCTCTTCTGTGTGTTTTATTCATGTTTATTAGAGGAGTATGCAGTGTACCACACTGTCCATCTGGAAGCATGACCTGGAGTGTACATAGACAAATGATATTATCCAAACAGTTGAATTAACATTATCTACAAAATGACCATGGGCAGAAATAGCAGTTAAATGAATTATCCAGTAGGAGTGTAATTGCAAAATAAGAAATGTAATTGCAAATAAGCTATTTATTTGTTTATTTTATTCATATTTATTTGATCATGTAAGTACCACTAGGTTCATGGCCTATCTTCATGGGAGTTCCAAGGTAGTATTCATACTGACTAGGGGAAATATGGCTAAAGCACCACAAAAGTTCTCAAATTCTTCTCTGTTGAGGACAGTGTATGAGAGGATGAAAATATTTGTTAATGTAAATTTTTAGTTTCAGTATTTTGTTTTCACTAAACATGAATGCAGTAAATGAGTGGTTGAAAAGATGTTTAGAGAATGCTAAATACAGGATATAGGATTGCTGGTGGTTCTGTCTTATGCTGATGATATAGTGATGATGCAAAAAATAAGATGT